>NC_056502.1:22918114-22924354 GCF_014905685.2 Nematolebias whitei | reverse complement strand
GGAGGATGTCTTGTTTATGAGTGATGGTTGGATGGAGATGGACCAACAGATCCAGGCCCCACACAAATGAGGGCGCAGCTTTGGTCGGTCACGGAAGATAGAAGCTGAGTCAAAAAGCAAAGCTCTCATTTTACTGGTCTGTCTATGTTGCAACCCTCAGCTATGGTTATGAGGTATTTATTGATTATGGCTGAAATAACGAGAGTCCAGATACTAACGTCAGAGAAGAGCTTCCCTCAAAGGGTGACTGGGCTTAGCCTTACAGATAAATTGAAGATCTTTATAAGGCTAAGCTGCTGCTCTACATCAAAAAGAGAAGAGGCTGACTGTGGAGCAGTGGCTGGACAGTTAAGGTGGTTCAGGCATCCCATTAGAATGCCTTTAGGACAGCTCTTCCTTAGGATGTATTTTTGGTATGCCTTACTGGGGAGACCCAGAACACTGGAGAGGTTATACAAGTATATCCTCTCTGGACTTGGGATGCCTTGGGATCCCAGAGGAGGAGCTGGAGAGAGGGATTCTTCTCCAGAACCTGTTGCCTCCATGATGCAACAACCAGTAAGCAATAGAAGATGGAGATGGACCTCTGGGTAGGATTTGTCATGTAAAATGAACCAGTAGCTGTGGATTCTGCGCTTTACTGTTCCTTTTTTTTTTTATGAATAATGGAGCGTGGGTTGGATGTTTTCAGAAGTACTGTTGTTCAGGTGGACCAGACTTGAGTTTAGCGAGGACAGCGATGGCATCGTTGCGGCCCATTTGTTTGAGCATCTTGGCCAGGTGGCCCACAGTCCAGTCTGGATTTCTACTGGTGACCCCCTCGAGCACGGCTTTCAGGGGGCTTTTGCTGTCCTTCATGGAATATGTGTAAGTGATCCAGGTGGAGGGGAAGGAGCAGTGGGAGGCCAGATGCTTTGTGTTCTTTTTTCCCAGAGTGTCAGGATCCAACAAAATCACCAAGTCTTCCAGAACATCCAGATTGTCCAGCACGGTCTGTAATGGTGCTGCCATGGTGTCGACAGCTAATGGAAACAAAAATATTCACAAGTCAGAGGGTGACTGAAGATAGTGGAAATAAACTGATTTTAAATGTTACAAGGGATAGTTTAGATTTGATAAAAAGTTGTTTGGTAGAAAAGTTATGAACAAGTACTATCTTACCTGCTGTAGATTGACTAAACTTAAGAGCTAACATCTAGTTTGGGCGAGGCCAAGCCCAACAACTCTTAATTTTTTTTTAAATTTCATAGATGTTCATGCAAACACTATTTTATAAACATTTAAACCAAGTTACATTAAACAGTTATTTACACAGAATTTTATGCAAACACATAAACCACTTCCTGTTTCACCTGAGGCACTTCCGGTTGAAATACGACAGAATTTCAGCTGCAGTAGATGATGTAAAGATTCATGCAGTGGTGCACACATGAACAGTTAAATAAATTAAGATTACAACTCTCCCATCTTCTCCAAGACAACATCATTCTACTTAGGTCCAAATCGTTTTCGGACTAGCTTTTATAGCTTGTTGATGTTTTTCCAAATTTTGGTGGTTTAAAGAGATATCTGCAGTAAGTAAGATATTCATTGCTCATAACTGTTCTACTTTAAAAGATCTGATCTTGCCCTTTAATCTGATACTCCTTGGATGAATTAATCCCGATCCGTAGCCCCAGATCAATAATTTTATGGTACATGATAAACTTTAGATGGAAAACTTTTAGACTCTTTTACGTTTTCCACATTTTCAGACATTTATTCACTCAACTAAGTCACACTTTTCAGTTTGCCTCAGTCAAAACAAAATTTATCAACAAATCCCTACAGTGTTTGTAATGAAAACCAGCCCTAAACTTCCACTTATTCCTATAATGAAAACTTGATGTTGGCACAATTGGATGGTTTTTGGTTTGTTTTTTCCGTAGTAAAAAGGTTCTGGAACCAGGCGTTTTATTAAGGGAAAAGTGGTGAGCATTTAACAGAGCCATCCTGAACAAAAGCCTTATTTGTATTTAAAGAAAAAACTGCTAAAGTTCTTAAAGTTCAAAGACGCCTTCATCATTGTGGAGCTGAGCATAGAATACTCTTAATAAAGAGCAAAACCTTAAGAAGGTATTAATTATTGTATGGCAGTTTGGCTGAATATAAGAGCAGACAACGGTTTCCACTCACTGAGGATGTCCTTCATGTCTTTGTTGTTGCTTGGTGAGAAGGGGACGAGATCCAAACCTGGATCTGTAAACGATGGCCTTCTTTTAAAGCACTTCTCTGTGCACCGACCTGGAATTATCAACAGCAATAGGTATTTTTAATGTCACATTTATATTTATTGGCTAATGAATATTATTCTCTGCTGTAAAATCACTTTCCAAACTAGTCTGCTACAAAAAAAGGAGCTTAGTGAGACAAATGTATGACGGTTCCCAATGTAAGCCACAACAAAAACACTATACCTCTTTTTATTTTGAAGAGAATCAAGGTACATATGACGAGCAGGGCGATGAAGGCGACAGGTACTGCCCCTGCAAACGCAGACAGAGCTGTAAGGGTAAATGTCAACCACTGAGTAGACATTTTGGAATTACTGACGTCAGTATCTTACGCACACACGGCAGCGGAAACAGGAGTGGAGCTCAGGGCGGTCTGAAATGAGGACATGTGATGATTCATTCTGTTGCTTTCTCAAAAGTAAAACTATGTGTGGAAAACAGTTGTCATATTTAGGACTTAAAGCATCACCATGACCTGAAAGCAGCTGCTGCGTGCTAGTGAAACAAGAATGACAAAAGGTTCTGCATTTGTTTAAGTGCTGTCAGAGGATGAAACTAACCCTTGAGAAAAAAATCAGTTACAGTCATGCACCACAACAACATTGAGCTATCTATAGTAGGACACAGTGGTGATTTTAGCCTCTTTTTGGGGGTGCTTAAGCACCCCTAAATTTTAACTCGGCACCCCTGAAAATTTAGAAACTATCATTACGATTTTGTAAGGAAACTCAGTTTGCATACCTTAGATTCACAAAAATATTGAATAAATTTGGAATAAATATGGAATAAATGATGACAGTCTTAAACGGGCCAGTAAAATCCATGATTTTATTATTTTTTTTGCACGAGTTGGATCTTCGACGCCACCTGTCAATCAGTCCAGTAGGCATATCAGCAACTGACCAATCAGCAACCGCAATTTGTCCTGAAGGACGCCCCTTACCTGCAGGTGCTGTCATAGACATATAGACTGCTTTATGTAGGCTAGGCCATTGGTGAGAAGGAGCGATTATTATTATCGTTTCATATTGGCTAGTAATTTTTTTTAACCTAAAAGTTAACTTACAGCCATCAGCTCCGAGACTTCTCTAAACACTCTTTCATTACGAATTGCTCCATCTAACTCGCTTTGAATCTTTTCATCGGCCACAAAGCACAACAACGCCTGCACTTCTGCATTTGACCACAGATTGGACATCATTGTTTGTTTGTTTTTAATATCTACAAAATTACGTGCAAAACATGCTCCTTGAGGTATTGCTAATGGCGGGCTGTAGAGAAAAAATGGCCTATCAGGTTGTTTTGGAAAGTTTTCTCAGTGACTGTACAGACTCCTCCCCCTGACCAATCAGTGACCGACAGTGTTTCTGACGTCACGGCTCGGCTCGCTTGGACCCCTTGAGAAGAAGGGCCAAAATACGGGGGCTGAGCAGGTATGAAATACTTATGGAAAAGACCTCTTAAACGCGCTGAACTTAGAATATTTGACCCGCGCCGTGACAGTGGAAAAAGGGCATTAGGCTACACTATCTTTCTAAGACTGTGGCTAGGATGTGTTAGAGAAGTGGAGTGTGCTCTATTCACACAAGGAGAACTGTTGGTCAGGATGCTTCTTGTTATGACATTAACTCTAAAATAGTTATTGAATCAAGTATTACTTATGTAGGTAAACACAGATGTTTAACAACCTGTTAAAATATACCAGAATGCAAAAAATGATATCTACTTTATTCAGAATTATCTGGGGGAGAACTCCCAGACACCCCCACCAGTGCCCCCCACCCCCCACCCCCCCCACCCCCACACACACACACACACATTACAAATGCTTCTGATGCCAATGTGTTGTTCAAGCCAAGAGCCACTGTCAACACTGGGGGCTAAGCACCCCTGAAGGGCATATTCTAGAATCGCCCCTGGTAGAATTACTACTCTTTTGCACTACTATTACTTATTCATTCAAATTCATCCTGCTTGCACTATTATATTCTACCATGTTGTTGTTTACTATGATCTTGTAAATATAATTATTTTTTTACACTTTTTGGTACTTTAATTTTGTACCCTTATTGCATGCTTTAGTATTTCTTGTTTGTTTGTTCTTTGACTTTTTTTAGCCAGTCAAATTGTTCTTCACATCCTAAGTATTTGATTGTTTACCCTGCACAACTTGCACAACTTGAACTTTAACTACATTAAGGTACATTATCTTTGGTGTGCATCTTCCAGAAGGAAAAAAATAATTACTGTGTACTCAGTACTATGTCAAGAGGTTGTTGGTGTCTGAAAAACAAATATTAAGAGGATATAAATGGCCTGATGGTGATGTCAGTGACATTGTGGGTTACTATAATTCCATTTTACTCACCGTGCCAGGAAATGATGTCGTTCTGCAGGCAAAGAGAGACAATTTTATTTATTTTTTATTTATTTAACCTTAATTTATACAGGTATGAATAGGACTCATTTTCATGAGGAGAAAAACAGACTACAAACTCAACTCCATCTGGAACATCTGACGTCACACACAGAGAATTTTCCGTCTGCTATAGGAACCCACTAAAGTTCAGCTCGGGTCCCGAATCAGTGAACAAAAACAGCTTTAATCTGGGCTCAGTTGGTTTACCTTGTGTCGTGGCATTCCGTGTCGGATTTTGTGGTGCAGTTTGTCTTGACATCATCAGGGCAGAGCGTACAGGGTCGACAAAAAAACAGACCCGTCCCGTCGTTAAAGGTGTCGGTTCTGCACGGCTGGTGAGGGCTCTCATGGATCCCACCGTGGTCATCACGGCCACAGTTAGGGGTAACTTCATACCCTATTTTAATAGAATTAAACATAAAGGGTAACTTCATACAATTAAACACACACCCGTGAAGAGAGAGGCGGGTAAAGATGATGGATAAAAGAATATATTTTTCTTACCTGGATCAGGTTTCTCGCATGAAACGCATTGTTTTTTGCTCCTGTCCCAATAAGTTCTTGTATCATTGCAGTATGTCGAGTGCGGCATCTTGTCTCTCCACAAACCCTCAGACTGAGTTCTTCTCCACACGCGCTCGTTAAAGACGCAGTAAGGAGGAGTCTGTGGCTACAATACAGTCTTTCAAACCGAGCCTTGTTAGGCTAAAAATCTGGTCCTCTGGACAGATTCTTGTTAGATTTATCTGGATTACTGAGCACATCAGGACATTTAACCGATTCTTTCCCTATATTGGACTTCAGATTATAACAGGTTGTACAAACACGCATTAAAGTCTGAGTTTATTTGAGAATGATCAAAGTGTCTTCTTATAAATTATTGTCTCATCCTTCATTTTGGTATGCAAACTGTTTTAGGAGTGAAATTGATGAGATTGGCATGCAGGAAACACTCTGGATTATGGGTGGTGGCATAGAGGAGTGGCACTACCGTTAAACAAATGAAAACTCATCTGAACACAATCACAAACTATGAATTGACCGGAGTCTGTTCACAAAAATATCACGCGAAGTTTCTCTGCCAGACTGAGCTTAAAGGGATAGTTCAGATGTTTTGAAATGAGTTTAACAGCTGGTCTCAAAGAAACTCCAGTCATAAAAGTTTGTTTTAATTATAATATATATATATATATTAGGGGTTGAACAGCTACATATTTTTAAAGGTCAACTTTAACATGATAAAAGTCGAGTTGACCTTGACTAGTTGATGACGCCATATGAAATCAAGATGCTATATCATATTTGAAAAAAAAACTAAATAAAAAAAAAAAAAAACCCATAATTTATTATTCCAAAAAAGTTCAATCTGGTCCTCTGGACATTCAAAAAAACAAAAAAACAAAACAAAAAAATATAGAAACGTTTCGTCTTTCATCCGAAAGACGTCCTCAGTCTGAGGGAGTCTGACTAGTCAACCTGAAATACAAAAACTTTCGAGATAGCCTTAAATGGACTAGTTGATTAATAGATTAGACTATTCAACCCATA
>NC_056502.1:22870039-22917714 GCF_014905685.2 Nematolebias whitei | reverse complement strand
ATATATATATATATATATATATATATATATATATAAAACAATATAGTAAAATAATATTGAATATATAAAAAAGCAGATCAATAAATAATATATTTCCATCAAATTGGGTTCTCCTCCATGTCACTTGGAGTTTTGTTATTTTGCTTTTTGTTCCTGTTATATCAACCTTTTGGTTTTATTAAGGATTTTTTAGTTCTTTTACTTGAGCTTCCCATGTCGGTCTGCATTCTTGTGTATAAATCGTCATTAAAAAATGTTGGGTTTAGGGAATATTGAAATTGTTCAGTTGAACACATATCTGAAATGTCAAAGCACAATAACTGCACTGAGGAGAAATCTGACATATTCTGATTCATCTGAGACTCACAGGCAGATGCTGTGGAGCTAAACCTTTGCAGATGTCAGACATACGCATACGGATGTGCACGCATGAATGCGTGCACATCCGCTCACATCCGCTCACAGACTCATGTTCATGTTTGTGCTGATGTTCAATGTTTTTATGTTATGAGTGCTTAGTGTATATTTAGTTGATGTTTTTCTTAGTTCATATCTTAGATGTTATTACTGTTTTTCTTATACATTTTATTGTTGGATGTAACTGGGACCTTGTGTACATAATTTCGCTCCACCACATGTATCACATGAGGTGCGAATGACAATAAAGTATCTCTGACTCTGACTCTGACTCTGACATAGTAATAGCAGGATGTAAAATACAGGCAGGCAAAGCATCCATGGAATGCCATAAACAAGTGATGAGAATGACACACAGTAAGATCTGTGCAGAGTATTGACTGGAGATCCTGCAGTCAAAATAGGAAACTCCACCAAGTGTGGTAAGGAATGGCAGGGATAAGATACTGTGGGACTTCCAGATCCATACTGACAAACATATGATGGCTAACCAACATTCTAGTTATCAATAAGCTACAGAACATGACAGTGGTGATAGATGTAGCAATCCAAATGATTGTAACATCAAGAAAAAGGAACATGAGAAGCTTGAGAACTATCAAGGGCTGTCTGTGTGGAGAATCAAGGCCTTAGCGGTGCCAGTGATCATTGAAGCTCCTGAAGCTTTGATTTCAAACTGGAAGAGTGGCTACAACAGACCTCTGCAGAAGAATGCTGTCCTAGGAAAAGCTAAGACACTGCACAGAACCCTCAAGCTCCCAAGTCTCTGGTAAAAGACTTGAGCTTCAGGAGCACGTTTCTGGAAGAGGCACAGAAAAGGTTAAACAAAACACAATATACCTGTATTAGATAACATAATCTAAAATGTATGATAGATCATAAAACATTTCAGATGCTTTCAGATGCTTCAGATGATTTTCTGTCCTGGCAAAACATGTTTTCAGAAAGTAAATCCAATCATTGATATTTTTTTCTGTAGAGAGGAGCAACTTCCTTTGTACAAAAAAAAAAGGGGGGGGGGTGTTTACAACTATTTCAGCAAGTATGATTCATTGTGACTAAAACAACCTCTGACCTTAAAATCACTGAGTACCTCTGTCAGGACTGAATATTTTTTTAAACTTCATGCTCATTTTTTTCATTTGCAGTCAGAACATTTACTTGATGATATTTAAATGTTGTTTTCCTTTGTTCCCAAAATCTCCAAGTCTAGAAAACATTAGAAATATCTCCAGCATAGATGTAGTATAGGAAAAGATAGGGATGAGTTTTATACTGTACTGTACTCTGAAGGGTACTGCTGAGGCAGCAGGATGATGGAGCTTAGCTCCAGCTGGAAAGGATATACTGTATCTCCCAAAGCCTTCCAGTGTTGGCTGCTCAGTGTAAATGAAAGAGTTCAGAATGATTCAAATGATTCAAAAATTTCCAGTAGCTGGCAAAGGATAATGGCACCACTTTCAGGTTAGTTATCTCACTTTTAATTATAAAAGTCCTCTCTTTCAATTAAAAGCAACAGCTTGTTTAGATTACTTGTATTAAGCCAATGTGTTTGTGCAACATGTTATACTGACATTAAATATTCTTGACAGTGTTCTCTTGTGCCATTAGGTCTTTAATGGAAAAAAAAGTGTTTACTATCAAAAGAGCAGAAATCTTCTGCTGCTAGTGGTTTTCCTCCTCATACTTCTGTGATGCATCCTTTTACAAGAGAAGAGTGGAATGTGGACACCAACAAATGCTCTGGATCAACTGGGACAGCAGAAACCACAGGGAACTTGGGGTCCCATAGAACAACCCGGGAAAGGATTCCAGGGCAACAGACGCCTGGAGCTTGTCGATCACCATCTATAATTGTGGTCCATTCCACCCCTTCAGGAGAGAAAATCCAGCGTGAGAGTTTTCTGATAAAGGTAAGCCAGTGAGCTTGGGTTTTCTATAAAAATATATAATCAGTTTTTATGTAAAATTTAAAAAGTATTGCCATTTTAAATTGGCAAGCAAATGACTGTAGCAAAGAAAAATCATACCACTTTAACACTTAAAAGTGTTTCTTGTTTCAAAGATTATGATTATAAGTTTAAAAAATATTTTAAAGTATCTAAACATAGGTTATATGACCTATAGGTTTTATTCTAAGTCCCTGCTAAGTTTTCAGTTTTCAACTGATGTTAGATTGAATCTTGTAACTTGTCTCTTTAGAAGACTGTAATGAGAAGTCTTTAAAATATTTGTGAAAATGCAGTGGATTGGAGTCATTGCACTTGACTGAATTACAATGAACCCAGGAAACTTTTGGCAAAGCTGTAGTTTTAGAGGGAAACAAACAAGTAATTTTCTTTTTCCCAGACTGATCCAGGCCGGTCGCCACTAAACGAAACCATACCAGGGACTTTTCCAGAGCATGCAGCAACCAAGAAACACCACAAAAGTGCAACGGATATTTCCTGTCCCGTTTGCACTTCTGATGTCACAGCTGGAGAGCAAAATCTTTGGCATCGCTGTTCACTTAAAGAGACCAACCAGGTTTCACCATTCCGTCGCCATGCCCTCAGCGTCCCCAACATGGGCTCCTTAAGCCCCTTTCATTTTAGTAACAACAGTCCTATCCACAGCACACACCTTTCACCAGCCCACAGCAACATATCAAGCCCTGGCAGAGATGTGGAAAAGCTGGCCAAGGCTCGGAGCAAACTCCTAGAGAGTGAAAGCAACCAAACTCCCAGACTTCCCCCAGAAATCAGAGAGCAACTTCGCTATGTGTCCAAGGACGGGAAGTGTCGTGTTAACCTGTGCCACATTGATGAGAGGGGCCGTTTCTTGTCTGATATCTTCACCTCATTTGTAGACCTCCAGTACCGCTGGTTTTTGTTTGTTTTCATGATGTGCTACATCACCACATGGTTCCTCTTTGCTGGGCTCTACTATGTCAATGCATATTTCCGAGGTGACCTAGGACATACACAAACTTTTGGCACCCCTGAGAACCACCTCCTAGATCAAAAGCACTGTTATTTAGGCATAGACAGTTTCATTTCAGCTCTGCTGTTCTCTGTGGAGACGCAGCGCACGATTGGTTATGGGTCACGCACTGTGTCTCCTGCCTGCCATGAGGGCGTGCTGCTGGTTATGATGCAGTGCATTGTTGGCTCCATGATTGATGCCCTCATGGTGGGTTGCATGTTTGTGAAAATATCTCGCCCAAAGAAGCGAGCCGAGACTCTTCTCTTCAGCCGCACTTGTGTCATCTCAAACCGTGATGATCAGTTGTGTTTAATGTTCCGTCTAGGAGACTTGAGAGAAAGCCACATGGTGGATGCAAAAGTCAGGGCCAAGTTAATCAAGTCCCGTCAAACAGCTGAGGGAGAGTTCCTCCCACTTGAGCAGACTGAGATTGATCTGGGTTATGAATCTGGGTCTGACAGACTTTTCCTGGTGGAGCCTCAAGTCATTAAGCACAATATTGATGCAAAGAGTCCTCTGTGGGAACTGGGCCCCGAGCAGCTTAGACGGCAGCAGTTTGAGATCATCATTATCTTGGAAGGAATTGTTGAGGCCACAGGTGAGCAAACACAAAGAGTAGTAGACAAAATATTGAAGTGTAGAAAAGTACTTTTAGTTTAAAATGTAGAGCAGAAGTACTTTGAAGAGTAGTTCAACCTCGTCTTATGCCTACACCGTATTGTTAGGTATTTTCTCTGACCTATAAAGGAATAATTTCACACAAGACAGGAGGATGAGTTGTAGCGCTCAGATCCTTTGCAAAGGGGGGAGTGACAGAATCCAAAATATTTCCACAGTGTTGATTTAAATCCAGCAAGAGAGTGAATTTCATTATCTGTGTTTTCTGCCTCATCTGCCATGTTGCTGAGGCGGCTGCAGAGCGCAGCCGCGCACAGAAATGGTGACACAGACGTGACTTGGGATTTCAAAATAAAAACATATTTTAAAGATGATGATATGAATCGCTGTTTTAGTTTTGCCACAATATAATTGAATCATTAATTAGTTACTTGATTTAAAAAAGTTACTTTGAGTCACTCTGTTGTTTTAACAACATTTATGAATAAATATCCTCCTGCTGGAAAAACAAAATACAAGTGCTCCAGAAACTGATTTTATAATAATATATGGGTGTATGAATGTAGACAGTCACACAATTTCCTTCATCTTAAAAAATTACTCGTTTGTTCCACTTACTGTAGTACAGCACCAATCTTGACTTTATGTGTCAAAATGCAAGCATGGTGACACCACGTGGTCCATAATGTGTATTGCAGCGATATTTGACATAATCCAAACTAACAGTTTTCTCTCTCATCATATTTTACCAGGAATGATGTGCCAAGCTAAAACTTCTTACATTGAAACAGAAATTGAGTGGGGTTCTCGCTTTGAACCTTGTATGACACAGGAGAAAGGCTCGTTCAGAGTGGATCTGCGTCGGTTCCACGCCACATACAAGGTACCGCTGCCCAACTGCAGTGCCAGCCAAGCTCACCAGTTAATGGCTGTGACAGAGTGTCGAATCCAAGGCCACAAAGCCTGCAGAAACTGGGAAGCCTGGGTAGAAGGACTCTCCACGGAGGAGAAAGAGAAGTCTCCATCTCAAAAACTGTTCACTATTGGCGACATTCAGAAGGAAAGAATCTTGGAAGGTAATGAAAATGAAGCAAATGGAGAGAAGAACATGACATAAATGTTTGCACAGTCTCTTTTAGACATTTAAAAAAAATATATATAATTTATTGCGTAATTAATCAGTGAAAAACTTGTACCGATAATTTGCTTTGATTTTTCTTATAATAACACTGAGGTGTTACAGTAGAAACACAGGTGTAAATAAAAAAAAAAACCAAACATTATTTGTGTAGATGTACTGTACTTATTTCTATGGTTACTTTCTGAGTTTCCATAAAATCTATTCAGTGGTTTACAAAATATTTTGCTAACAGACAAGACACACATATTTATACATGCAAACACACAGACACGGGTAAAAACATCGCCCACCTTTCACCGTTCAGTGGTGGGCGATAAAACAGTTCAAATGCCTAAAAGTCCCTGCAGAAATGTGGGGAGCGACCCCACTATGCCATAAAAACAAACCCGTGTACACACACGTGTTTGATTTTTATCGTTGTGAGGACCATGCGTTAACTTCCATTCATTTCTGTACCCTAACCCTACACCTAAACTCAAGTCATACCTTCACCCTAAACCTAATCCTTAACACAAAACTGGCATTTGAACATATGAGGACCTGGCTTTGGTCCCTCAAAGTATTAGTGGTTCCTGACAATTTGGTTTGTGTTGGAAAACTAATCCTAAAAGAGTAACACTCAGACATACACACCTGGCACATTTCAGTTTTTATTAACTTGAGAACATTAAATTGATTACAATCACTATAAGTTAAAAACATAATGCTGCATAAAATCTTTTTTCTTTTTGGAAAGTAAAAGAAGATTTGCTGTCATAACAAAATGCAGGTACTGTATTGTAGATGTTTCACTTTCAAATGGGGCTTTAATGGACTGGCTTATTAAAAGCAGTAAGCAGGACCAGTCTGTGAGCAGTAAAAACAAAGCGTACATATTTATTCAATAGAGTTGCGCTTATTTAAAGTAATTCTTGGTTTAATCTAAAACCAAGATTCTGTACGGTTTTGTTACAAAGATATTTGATAAAATGCCTCTCATTCCTTGAGACTTTTAACATTTGCATCTTCATAATTTTAACTGTAAAAATAGTAAACACTGCTAAGATGCCTCTTTTTTTATTCATAACTTTTTAATTTGATGCATTTATAGTCCAAGACATGACATAATCATATCTTAATGCAAAATGCAAAATAATAATTTATTGTCTATCCCTTACATACAGTGTATTTATGTTAATGTCTAAAATTGTCTTTAAATTAAAATTAGTGTGAACGCTGTCAAAGCTCCTTCCTGGAAACAATATAATGTGACATATTGTCAACATTTTGATGTAATATAACTACTATATGGCTATAATATATACTATTTCACTTATAAGTAACAATTTTATTGCCAAAAAAATGAATAGTACTGATAAATATGTTGACTCATTGGTTGAAGGTTCATGTTTTTGAGGATATTAACAATAGCAGAAAACACAAGGATCCCAACAAAAAGACAATAGTCAAAAACTAGTTTTTTAGACAAAACAGCAAATGCTATATTGTTCTAACCACAAACCAGTGAAATAAACTGTCCTAAATAAGAGTTTTCAAATGGTCTTGAGAAAATTTTACGCATAAAGTATCTTTGCTGCAGATCCAAAAGTAATTTAAATGGAAAAATCCCCTTTTTACAAAATAATGAAAATAAACATCACAAATTTGAAGAATGAAATAAATAATAACAATATAAATCTTTGAGTATATTAATTTGTAAAATGATAAGACATATGACCTTGATTTTGAACAACTATATGTACAGTAGACTGTTAATTAGTTTCAACTGTTAAAAAAAATAATGTTACTATAGTTCTCCTACAATTTTTATTTTTTTGAACCCATCCAGAGGACCTGACAACTTTTTTAGATTTTTCTACTTGGATTATTGAGCATGCATCAGGGTAGCTTTACTGTAGTTTCGGTGAGGCACTTACCGTCTTTGTTATTTATTTTTTGGTAGTTTAACCTTAATGACAGGGAAAAATACTGTTTTATGTCCACTTGAGGGCGGAATAACCTTGGTTGAAACCTGCAAAAAGCTCAAACAGCAAATAATTTTGAAAGTCAGAGGGAGGATTCCTGCGTCACCCAAAGAGAATAGGAGGCTGGTGTGGCTTTAAAGCTTCAAAAACACTTTCAAAACCTTTATGTCACTGGAAAATTGTGCTGAAACTGTCTACCCCATTATTGTGAATGCAAATAGACGAGTTTCAGTATGTATACATGTTTACACCTGTGACTTATCTGTTTGTGCTAATACATCTCCTCAAAAGTGATCAAAAACTCTACAGACCTTTTAACAAATATTCACCTTCAGATGAAACGGTATCACTGCAGCTCTCTGAATTATAATTATTATGCAAGCTACAGTTACAGCTGCAGTTTGTGAGGAGCAGTGGTTCATATGTGGGAGATGTACAGGTAAGTGTTGCTGATGCTCCAGTCAGGGGGGAAGTCCTGCACTGCATGGCTCTTGATGTGTCTCTGCATGGCGACCAGGCTGCTGCAGAACTCCAGGCACACGGTGCACTGGTAGGGCGCAGCCCCGCCGTGCGTCCGCAGATGCTTGATCATGGCTGAGTAGTCCCGTGAGCGTTGACCACAGAGTCGACACTCAAATGGTTTCTCTCCTTGAAGCACAAAGGAGAAACAGGAAGGAAGACATTAACAAGTGGAGAGAGCTGTAGTCACACAAGAGAGGGTGTTCTTTACTACTATTGTACCATTTGATCAAATTATTGACTTTTTATTTCATTTTAAGTCAATAAATTGGTTGCATTACCACTGATTTACTATGTGACATTCCTCTTTTCTTCCAGAGTTGAATTATGTCATTGAGTGAAATCACAAACATGGGGATACTTTTATGCAAATCATCAAGGTCTGCCTAAATCTACTTATGTTCAAAATAGTCGGCTTGCTTCTTTGATTATAGGTCAGTGTAAAACATAACAAAAAGGGTCTAATATTTTTACGTAATACTAAAATGTTTTATCATTATAAAAATTAACAAACAGTATTCAACAGAAAGCCTTAAAAAATGACTTGAGCATTTGTATGATTGACATCTATAGTAAAATATGTCACACATATCAACATATATAACTTCAGATAAATAAAAAATTGATTCAGTTTTGGTGGTGTTCAAACTTTAACCCACAAAAAATGTTTCCTTGTGTCCTTTACTATGTTCTAAATTGTATTTGTTTTTTTTGACATTTCACAGCCCTTTGATGACTGACAGTAAAAAAAAAAATTCATTTACCCTTTATTTATCCAGGTAGTCTCATTGGGCCATGAGAACTCATTTTCAAGAGAGACCTGTTTAGGGAGCAGATGGTGGGGGTTAGGGGCCTTGTTCAGGGGCCCAGAGTGGGGCGAATGAGGGTGGAGGGAGGTGTGGGTGTTTCACCTTTTCCACCTACATTTTGATGTTGATGGTAACGGGAGGTGAACCTGCGACTTTCCAATCACAAGCCCATCTTCTAACCTCTGCGCCACCACTCCCCCCAAATGTTTTTATATTAATAATGATATTATTTAAAGATAAGGCAGTTAAAAAGGAACATGCTTGAAAAAGAAATACTCAGTAGCATTGTTGAAGAAGATGTAGTTTTTTTAGGAGTCTTGATGTTCACTGTTGATTGATATTTCTTCCACCTCATGAAAGTTTTAGTTTAGTTTTTTTCCCACCGTATTAAAATGAGTGGAAAACAGTTAGCTGCCTGGAATATGGTTGAGAACTAAAAAAAATTTTGTTTGGAAAAAGTACAGCTCTTACGCAAACAAAAGCCCCACTGAGGTGGGTAATACCCAAATAAGAAAGTGAAGTAGGCCGATGTCAGATGATGGTTTTCTACCCCAAGTTTAGCAGAAGATCCCATATGACCACCACTTCAAGTGTTCTGGTTTTCTGTACGCAAAGGATAAATGATAAATGTTAGAAAACTGTCTGATCATTTTGCTTTTAGAAACTCATTCACTTGAACAGAGGATTATTCTAGCTTGGTCCAATATATAAATGTACTTTTTTTTCTTCCCCTTGTTGGCCCAATTCATCCTATTTCAAGGTTCAATGTTCTTTATGGAACTAAATTGTGCGCTCAAGGTCCCAGTTACACCCAAAATAACAAAAATATAAAGTATTAAAAAAAGAAACAGTAGTCTATAAGGATCTAAGATATACGCTAAACAATAATAATACAATATAATATGGTGTATTAAACAGCAGCCTGAACATGAGTCTATAGTGAGCATATTGGTATGAATATAGCAGCTTAAGCTAAGAAATCAGCAGCATGGATAATCAGCAGCACTTTGTACTTTCTTGACACACTTTCCTTTTGTACATGGCTTGACACTTATTTTGGATTCTATTTAGAAGATCTATTTTTTGTCCATTAAAGGGCTACATGAATAATGCTACTCTTGTAACCTTAAGGCTGTAGTTCAAGCCTAATTCAGACCAAAAAAAAAAAAAAGCCAAATATTATACATTTCTTTAAATTCTCCCCAAAGGCAAATTCACTTGTTGTGGTGACCCCTGCAGTGGGGAGGTGTTGAAATAAAAAAATAACCTGACTTCAAAAATTATTTGTCATCTTGTGTGTAGATTTATTTGTGGATTTGACCATGTGACGTCACGTACGCCGCAGAATGGTAGCATTGACAGGAGCTCCACTTCGACTCACCCTTTTTTTGTTCCCCTTTTTTTTGCACCTAGTACACTGTACACCCACGCTATGGGTATAACCGCAACACATTTTTGGAGTTTTGTGTGCCACGCTTCCAGTCTTGGGCTTAGGCTCCGGCCTGTCATGGCGGCTGTCTCTATGCCTCCATCTGCTTGCACGGACCGAACTCTATGGACCTGTTCCGTTCTGCAGAGAAATCTCGGATGTACTGTGTCTGCCAGGCCTGATTCTGGAGGGCAGACTGGGAGGGAAGTTGCCACGGTTGTTACTATCATGTTGCTAACAGGACCGTGTTGCTAAGAAGACCTGCTAACAAGACCACTCTGCTAACCGAGCCACACTGCTAACAGTACCATGGTGCTAATGGGACCATGCTGCTGTAGATGTATTTCACATTTCACTTTTTCACTTTTGGCGCCTTGTATTTGTATTATTGTTGCATGCTTTGGTATTTTTTTTTTTTTTTTTTTTGTGAGTCGAGACGATTCTTCTCGTCCTGAGCATTGTTGACCTTGTGTTAATTCTGCACATGACTAAACCAAACCAAACCAAACCAAACCTACTCTTTGACTCAATGGGCTTAAAAATGCTGCACTTTTTAGCAGCATCACAAGTAGCAAAGTGGACATTCTGAACAATTCATCGTCACTGGACACAAACTTACCGGTGTGGACGCGGTGATGCGTATCTAGTTGATGTTTAAGGCTGAACTTCTTGGGACAGTGTTTGCACTGGTATGGTTTCTCTCCCCTGTGGTCCCCTCTGGTCTCAGTTTCATGTTGCACAGTGTGTCTTCCACAGAACTGACATCCAGCACAGCTTTTACCTGCTGCAAACAAAAAAACAAGACGGTCGTTGACTGAAGGTGTGAACGCATTGGTCAACGGTAAAAATTACTGATAAATCTATGCAGCGTTTCCATTTATGAAACAGGATGCATGTTACTTCAAGTTTCTGCGAAACACAGTTAAAAATGCAAACAGATTGCTGCTGACTTTTGACTTTTTATATGACGTGGACTTTTGAAAAAGTAAAATTGGCAGGCTACCAAATTATTTATTTTAAAGCAGGTACTAATTGATAAATGGGTTTGAGGTTTAACAGAAAAAAAAACAAATAATTTGATAAGGATTAATGGTTCAAGTGGCAGCTTTGTGTTTTAGACGTTTTGCGGGAGGAAAACCATTTGATGATATCTTCAGCTTCGTGAACATGCGTTTCCCCTATCCTCTGACATGTTTTAGACTGAAATACGTTTCATTAATAGTTGAAACGTTTTGAACTTCTGGACTATGTGATTGTGACAGAGTGTTTTTTATGCAATCCTGATGCAACAATTGGCCATACTGACCTGAGTAAAATATAATACAGAAGCTTTATAAAGTTCAATAAAAAAGACATTATGGTGGCATGTATTAACATCAAGAGTATTTTTGTTTAGCGTCCTGTTGCATGACAAAAGATTTGATGTTTGTAAAGCTTCTTTTCCAGTCAGCTCACACATGCGACTCCTTGAAATTGACAAAAATGTAATTTTGAGGTTAAAGTATACAGCATATTGCAAAAGTTTTCACAACCCCAGCGTTTTTAGGGTGTCTTGAGAGAAAATGTGGCCTTCATAATAGCCTACAGACAGGATGCTGAAATACACAGCAAGTGTAGTGGAGGAGGGGGGAGGCAGGAGACAATAAACCACAAGAATTGAACACTTACCACTCTAAACGCAACATGCTGTATGTTGTCTGCGTGCTTCCTGTCCAATGCATTGCTTCACTTCTCACTTTGAAAATATCCCCAACATTTTACAACACCTTATTAAAACCCAACGTGGAGGGTATTTTATTTAGAAAGCAAAGAATAGTTCCACAGTAACATGCTTTTTTAAAGCAGGGTTTTCTCACCTCTTTGCAATGTTGAAATAACGTTCCACTGAGCAGAGGATATCCAGCCTCAGATAGTGTTAATCAGTCTGATTGTACAGTTAAACGTGCAGATATTCAGGCGCATGACTGATCACAAATCCTTTTTGCATTGCTTAACTTTGTTCACTGTTTGTATTATTGATTGCAACATATGTTCATCTCTTTTGGAATGGGACAAACCACTCTTCGACTGCAGTACATACTGTACTGCATCTATTTAGTTGTATCTGGTAACCACACTACTGCTCCTATTGCACCATGCACTCAAAACCACAACTCTCTTTATCACTTTCCATTACGTAGCCACGTAGCTGGAGCCTGCCAAGGTTAAGGGTCATGACAAAACCATCTTGTTCAATCCACCAGATCTTTTTTACGCTCAGTAATCAAATACAGGTGGTCTAGTAGTAGCAACAATCTGCTCAGTGTGCTGCTTCATGTGACAGTTTTCCCTTCACTTTTAAAAAACATATTTTATCATTACCTGGGGATGAGGACTCATGCAGCATCAGATCACTGTGGAGTCTTGCGCTGCAGTGCTGGCAGTTTTCAATTCTTTCTGAGACGTTTGGCACTTCTGAATATCTGTAAGAAGCATTTTTTTATGTAACAGTTGCAAAATTATGATTGCTTGTATTTTAGTATACTGTAGTCTGAAAACAAAATAAAAAAACATATATGTCAACAGACACAAAAGGAAAGCTAAACCTTTTAATTTTACACAGAAAGTTTGATATTTATGCTTCTTTCCTCTTTAACTCCAACCAAAAACATCTACAGTATTCCTTGCGGTATAACCTATTTGTCATGATATGTTCTAGTAGAGGAAACAGAGAGTGGGGGATATACCAGTGAAACGCTGTTTTTTCCTTTACAACAAATGTATATTAATGTTTTGAAAAACACTTTGTGGTGAAGACGGCCAGTCAAAACACTAAAGATGTTTTTGTGGGTGGAAAATCTTTAAATTAGCAAAAGAAAAGGAGATTTAGGGGGTTCCCCTCTACTCACAGATTGGTTATAAGATGCGAAAGACTCGAAAGAGTTGGGTAACTCCAATAAAAAAAATTATTACCGGTAGATATTCACAATTAAATTGTATCATTTAGTTTAAAAGATGACTGTGACAGATCGTGAAGTACAGGAGAAGAATATAAATTCCTGGAATCAATTAAAAATTAACACATCACCAACTACTTTTCATGCAAAAGATTTAAACTAAAATCTTTCTTTCAAATTTTCAGTTTGGTCAAATCTTCAAAATAACTTTATGTGAGACTTCGCACAATGTTGTAAAATTTTGCGTGGTCTGTTAACACTCAGAATATGTATTATTCACAGGTACAACCACATCAAATTCAGGCTCAATATCTGTATAATTAATTGATTTATAGTAATTTTTGTGTTTCCAGTCGACAACCATATTGAATGATGCTAAAAATAAATTAGCTGTAGATGCACATCCGATGATTAATCTCTGAGAGTTTCAAAAAAATACACCTAATGCAGGGCTATTCAACTGGTGGCCCAGGGGCCAAATCAGGCCCATGGGTGAGCTCAGTTCGGCCCAACAATGAGTTAATTTTTAAATAAAACTACATTTTAAACCGTAAAACAAACTTACCTAATGACAATAACTACTGGATGTCTGGCCCCTGAGCTCTTGGCTTTCAGTAACTGTGCCCCCCCCCCTCCCCCCCGAGCATTTTAACTGAATAGCCTTGATCTAATAGTTCAAAAGATATTTTGCAGACAGCCAGACAAACAAACAGGCCATTTCATGATCAGTGGCCTTTCATGTTTGTGCTTCAAAATAGAATAATATATAACATTTATTGAAACTTAATGTTAGATTTAGACAACATAAATTAAACTGTAAATCTATTTCTTTGAGATGTCGAAACCTGGATTACAGTTTCTTTAAAAAATATAAATAACTTGTCAGAGTTGAACTGGTAGCAAAGGGTTAACAGGTGAAACCAATCTAGCAGGAAAGTGCAGTAGGCTTGATCACACACACATCTACCCAAGCAGCAGTGAGTCAGGTGCAATAGCTGTCACAAAGGAACAACTGAGCAAGCTAGGGAGTTCTAAATGACTCTGCAGTGGGAAAATTATGGGAGACAAGAAGTGAGATTAAAAAAAAGCAAGTTTCCAAAATCATGTCAACAGTCTGATTACCTTGTCTCAGTGGTTGGACTTGTCTGGCTCGGTCTTTTTCTCTTCGGCAGGCTGTGTTTAATAATGCTGCTCATCCTCAAGCTTCCAGTGTAAAGGTTCTCGGTGTAATGGGGAGGGAAATGTGAGTAGCTCATTGCAGAATTCTGAAATGGACTTTGAAAGTGGGAGCTAAGCAACGGGAACATGCGTGGAGTAGACAGGGACAAGGGGTGCATTAAAGAGGGCTGGTTTGAGGACTGAAGGGGATGAGCTGCCACCAGGTTTGAATAGTTTTGCGCTATACACCTTAAGGTGTTCAAGTGTGTCTCAGCGTTCCACATGCTTTTAGGGAAATTCCAAGGAGAAGAGAACGACGAACTGCTGGTTGTGGGCTTTGCAACAATGCTATCACTGTTGTAGAATGCTTCAGAAAGCGGGGACTGTCTCGTCTTCTTTCTTGGTGATTTCAAAACGTTGTTGTCATTTGTGGACTCGGCAACACTAAGACTTGCTTTATCTGCTGGGGAAGAAGTGTCTTGGACTCGGTCCTCATGAACTAGGTTTTCGTTTGGCTTTTGATCATTTTCCTCTACAATTCTCTTTTCCTCTTTGACATCTTCATTTCCCCCTGTATGCTCCTCTTTTTCAGCTTCCAGAGCTTCTAGCTGCTTGCAGCACTGATGCTCCAGTGGTTGCATTTCCAACAGCTGGGCAGCTTTAAGCAGCAGATGCAGGTCTTTAACAGGCACCTCAAGAGCGTGAGTGTAGGTGAAGTCCAGCACTTGCTGGAAGGTATGAGGTAAGAAACAGTCCAGGGTGCAGTGGATCGGGCTGTCTGTGTCTCCTTGGGCTAGCTGCTGAGCTAAGGTTCTGCTGGCGCAGGCCAGAACGAGCCGATGGGCCCTGAAAGTCTGACTCTGTACCGAGATGATGGCGTCACAGAGCGACCCTGAGCGACGTAAGGCATCTGCCTGCTGCAGGAAGTGAAAGTATTGGGGGTTGTTGATTCTAATCATTTTTGCAGATTTTATATATATTAGCAAGGGTCTGAAAAAAGAAAACCACAAAGAAAAACACTATCAGATAATGCCCACACTGAGTTAAGATCAATTCTACATTTTGTTGCTTTGGTGACGTTTATAAAGTATGAAAATCACTTTGCAAATAAACAGCATGGATCAGTCGGTGATTATGTCATATGTTTTGCTGTGGTTTGAACTTTTAATTTAATTTGCAATGTAGTGTTTCCTACAGCAAGAATTGAATATATGTATATTAAAAATTAAATATTGTTAACACACATGCACGCACGCATGCACGCACACACACACACACACACACACACACACACACACACACATATATATATATATATATATATATATATATATAGTTTTTAGTAATTGTTCAAACTTACACAGATTTAATGTGCATATTAAAAATGTTTAAAAAGTAAAGCTGACATTTATTAAACTTATCAGGGATTTTCTTTTTTAATCACAGCGGTGTTTTCAGACCTGATACTGTGCAAATGTACTAATTTATGTGACAGCTTTGATATTCACTGAGCCCAGACACACTCTAAAGCCACAAAGCCCTAACAGTGTATGAAACCATGACTAATGACTGTACAATCGAAAAAACAGGAGTAAAGTTCAAACGTCAATAACAATAAGACTGTATTTAGGTGTGATAAACATCAAATGCAAGCATGTGCAGAGGTGCAATATGTAAATATGTCAATATGGTGCACAAATAATTGGAATTTGACATCTAAAATGGAGAATGCATGAATAAAAACACTGTAGCTGAGAGGATCTATGGCCTGAATGGTTGTCATTTCACAAAGGTTAATGTATATGATGGACATTTATGAAAAAATAATATCAAACAAGCATATTTACAGATTTTTAGCTCCACTGGGGGGAAAAAATATTTATTTGGTCATCTGCTGGTTTGAGCATAAATGCAAATTTGATGTAAATAAAAATGAAATTCATCGTAAGTATAAGAATTAAAAAAACTTTACAGATTTCTAAATTTCTCACTAGTGCTATTGTTAATTATTATGATTTCATTTTTTTACAGTGTTACAATAAAATAAATTCTCAGTTACTCCATTTGAATCTGTAACTCTTGCAGAAGACGTTCTAATTTTTGCAACATATTTATGTAGCCTATTTGGCGCCAAACTATTTACTGAGGGCACTGAGAAGTGAAAGTAACAGAAGTGCAACTCGGTCCGCTGTACATACTGTACAATGTACGGCAAGCCTGAGGTTTCACTTGAAGGTGCCATTGATTAAAAACAAGAGGAAAAAAGGACCAT
This sequence comes from Nematolebias whitei, assembly GCF_014905685.2. Lineage (NCBI taxonomy): Eukaryota > Metazoa > Chordata > Actinopteri > Cyprinodontiformes > Rivulidae > Nematolebias > Nematolebias whitei. The sequence goes on along the minus strand of NC_056502.1, from coordinate 22,901,487 downwards.
AATGTGCTAAATAACTACAATTTAGAATAACTAGATTTTTAATTTTGCATTGACGTCATCTTGCAAGTCACTACATTTGTCAATAAGCACTTGTCATTCATCTACATGATTATAAAACATACTGAAGAGTATTATTTTTACCATCACATTTGCAGCAGTGATCAATATGTTCATAAAATGTTAAACAAGTATAATGTTGCGTAAATGTTTAATTGAGATGAACAGAAATATGCTATCTAGTTGAGCATATATCATGTATAAAAGCATATCATCGGCGTACATGATTATAGATGAACCGTTAAGCTTTTTTTCCCACTACGACATCAATATTGAATTTCTTGCATAACTTGACTTAAAATGGGAGTGTTTAGTTACAACACTATGATAATGCTATGTAATGTTACATCATTACATCTGTCTCTACATATAAATGTGTTAATGAGAAATTAAAATACTGTAATCAAATTACTTTTTATCCTTTCTACCTTTTGAAGATAGTCATAAATAAATGTGACTAAAAACAACAGAATAATAGTAATAATAATAATAATAATAATAATACAATGTAATTAGTTAATTGTCTTAATGGTTGTGAATTTTTAAGTTAATTAGCATGGTATTAAAATAAAAAAAATGTTATACTGATTTCTACATTTTTTGTGACTTAAACCAATAACAACTTTTCCCAATTATCCCCTAAACACCTTTGACCTTGTTTAATTATTTTTGAATTCTTAGAAATCGCTTCAGTTTTATTTGGTAATTCTACTTTATTGTTTAAATTAGATTTTTAATCTCAGCAGCGATTTGTTCTCATATTGTGGTACACCCTGGCTTCAAGAGGGCACAAGTGGATTTAGAAAATGGAAACTATGTTATAAAGTATTGCCAGCAGTAGTTCTGCCTATTGACTGTAGGTCTTTGAATGGAAAACTGCCCCCAAACGACTTTACTTTATTAAGTTTTGGTTCTTGGTTATCAAGTTCAAACCTTTTCAATGTGCTTGATTTTGCAATAGGCCGGGCATGTGCAACCTTCAACTCCGTCCTTGCTGCTGTTCAAATCAACAGTGCTCTCTTGCAGAATGCTGCATAGATTGTTGGTGCGTGAGCTTCATTCATTTAGAATCTAATTGCTCACACAGGGGAAAATGCAGCATGCATATGTGAGTTTTACACATCCTTTGACAAACAGGACATGAACTTACAGTTGCAGCTCACGTTGTCAAAGAGTGAAGTTACAGGAGAGAATTGAAAGACTGTGGGCTACAGAGAAGCACAGCAGCAAACTGCTAGTATTTTTTTTTTTTTTTTACAGCATACCAAAATGAGCAAAGATGAGCAGAGTTAACCAGTATCTGCTTTGGTTTCAGGTCTTAGAAGCTAAAGAAGCTGCGTGAATGAGACACTTACCAGGCAGTTAGTGATATTCTCCCTGGAGAGCGATGAGCTGCCTACATCGTGACTCTTGAAGTGACTTGTCTGTCGGGGCACAGGTTAGGCTGTGGGACAAGGTGGTTTCCTCTCTGTCTCTGCAATCCCTCCTCTTCAAGTATCTTATTGGTGCATTGATTACAGTCTTAAATGGCCTGTTTACTATAAGGACACAGTTTTTCCAAAGTGAACTCAAATGTATTTTAAATGTGTTTTAATTTAGGTTTGATTTGTCATTCACTTCTCTTTGCATGAATATTGTTCATCATGAGCACAACCTAAATAAAGCATAAAGACTAAACCGTGCATTTCAGCTGAGAAACCTAAAAAAACAACAACAATGGGGACAGCGGTTGGATATTTGTGTATCTGTCTGATTTTGTACACTGCAGGCTCGCCCCTCCAGCATCATTTGCTGGTCACTACGTTATTAGAGTGTTCTGTGCCGAGACAAAACCCACTTGAAAGTGACAGGAAATATGCAGACCAGAGCCCAGTGGTAGTGACATGCAGCAAGGGCTAAAGGCTTCACTGAAACCGGCACTCTTTAAATAGAGATATCTACTTTTCCTTTTTGATAGATATGTCAGATGTTGGCGTGACAACCTGTAAAAATAGGTCAACTGTAGCGACATGGTCAATTTATCAGGCCTCAGTGGTTGGCTAATTCTACATTACGGTTCTTTATTGTTTGTTTAAAACTGTGGTGTTCTGTTTATTATTGATAGCTGTCATATTTATATCTGTTTCTCAGCAGGGTTCTTGTTGCATTCTTGTTTTCTACGTTCATCATCCACTTTGAAAGCACCTTTGTCATCTTTATATATGTGTATGTGCACTGAACTCATTTAAAGTGAGAACTACGATGAGCCTTAAAATGTCAGATATTGAAATTAGGGTTCTGTGGAATGAATATGAAAAAAAAAACCATCTTACTTGTTTTTTGAATAGCATCAATTAGAAAATAATCTACGGTAATTGTGTATGAAAGGATGAGCTAACTTCTAGTCCAGGTGAGTCCAAGAACTAAGTGGATTACCGCAGCTCTATGACTTCATTTTCAAAAATTTCATACCAGTTCATGGAAATGATGTTTTATAAAACATTACATTATTTTGTTATGTGTTACACAGTTATTTACTTAAAATTATTTGGTTATTTTTGTTGGATAATATATCCTTTCATTATCTACTTACTTTAAAAAAAGCCACACACGAAGACAGGAGATTTATAACCCCGTTTACTTGCAAAGGCAGACGGTCACAAAACATGCTTATACAGATGTTTCAAAGTTACATGCTCAAAGCCCCATCATGAGAATCTGCAATGGGCAGTGTGCAGGAAGTGTTTTTTATACACGCTTATCAGCATGATGACCTCGACTTCTTAGCTATAAAAACAGCTCCTCTCTTGGAGAGAAACAACTCTCTGACCTCACACACATGGTTCAACATTAATTTAACATTGTCAGTGATAACAAACATCTATAACCCTTAAAATCCCCTGATGATTTTGAAAGAGCAAAAAGCAGCAGCAGCAGCTAGCTGTAGCATCTTCAGGCCAACGTGACCTGAATGTTATAATTTTTGTCTGGAATAATGGTGTATTAGAAAACTGACAGCTGTGCAAAGGTTTTGATGGTGGCATTTACAATACCGGCTATAAAATTTTAAAGATTGTACCTGTTTTAAGATGCCAATAATTCTCTTTCAACTAGTCTGTCTTGGAAATAAGTGACCAGGTAATACTGGCTGGTCTAAGCTCTAATCCCAGTAAATTCCTTGTGGTTCATCCATCCATCCATTATCTTTACCCGTTTCTTCCTTTTCAGGTCACGGGGGGTCACTGGTGCCCATAACCAGCAGTCACAGTGCGAGAGGCGGGAGCCACCTTGGACAGGTCTCCAGTCCATCACAGGGACACATGGAGACAAACGAGACAAACAACCATTCACTCTCTCACTCACACCTAGTGACAATTTAGAGTTACCAATCAGTCTAACATGCATGTTTTTGGTCTGTGGGAGGAAACCGGAGTACCTGGAAAAAAACCACGCATGCACGGAGAGAACGTGCAAACTCCACCCAGAAAGGCCCCCAGACCAGGATTTGTACCGGCGACCTGCTCACTGAGAGGCAACAGCTCTACCAACTTCACCAGTGTGCAGCCCTATTGTGGTTCAATCAAACACTACTTTTTAACTTTTTATAAAACCATTAATTTAGCATAACAATTACAACTTTAATATTTTAGCAGAAATACAGTAATATGATATTTAGGTCTAAAGTGCCAGTCTAAACCAGAAGTCCTACAGCTAGCTGTTGCTTCTGTCTGAGTTTGCGAATAACCATAAAAATCTGTGAAACTAACTATGCAACACAAAACTACAACAGAGGGTCACACTAAGAAAAAAAAAAATTATTATGAGAAAAAAGTCATTATATATATGTGTGTGTGTGTTTGTGTGTGTGTGTGTGTACAAATGCCAACAGGAGAAAGTAACACACTTGGGAAAAAAAACAAAACAAAAGGAGAAGAGACAAGCACAAAGAAAAATGTTGTAGTGTTGCTCAGAATACGAAAAAAAAAAAAGTTTACAAAATGAAGCAAAAGCCAAACAGCTCAGGTCAAATATGATCTCCGCAGGTACGTAGCAGAAGGTTGACTTTCTGATGTGCTTAAATCTAATATATAAATATTTGTGCAAACAAATTCTAATCATAGCCTGAGATAAGAAGAGCCTCAGAGATAGAAGAATATATTTATATTCATGGTAAAACATTCGGGTGGCACGATGACGCAGTTGATAAAGCTGCTGCCTTTCAACGAGCAGGTCGCTGGTTCAAATCCCAGCCAGGGGCCTTTCTGGGTGGAGTTTGCATGTTCTCTCCGTGCATGCGTGGGTTTTCATCGGGTATGTTAGTTTCCTCCCTCAGACCAAAAACATGCATGTTAGACTGATTGGCAACTCTAAATAGTCCCTAGGTGTGAGTGAGAGAGTGAATGGTTGTCTCGTTTGTCTCTATGTGTCTCTGTGATGGACTGGAGACCTGTCCAGGGTGTTCCCCACCTCTCGTACAGTGATTGCTGGACATGGACACCAGTGATCCCCGTGACCCGAAAAGGAAGAAGTGGGTAAGGACGATGGATGGATAGATGGTAAAAAATACTGAAAGCAGTCAAAATGTTCCAGTCTGCTTTTAAAACTTGTCACAGCACAGAATCACTACTTTGCCATTCACATTTGGAGGAAATTATGTCTGTTAGCAAAATAACACATAAAGTCCATGACAGACTTTTTTTTAACTCTCTGAAAGTCACTGGACGTACATCTACAACTAATTAATTGTTGGGCTCAACTGGATTCAAGATGGCTAATCAACTTTAACAAACTTAAACATGAAAAACCTATTGTTGTGGATTTTGATGGATGTTTTTCTTACACTATGCTTATTCAATCATGAAATTTGAACCTGCTGGTACCTGTAACATCTCATGCAGGCAGAACATTAGGCTAGTTGTGCTACTTCTGAACAGTCTTAGTTGGATTCAAAACCAGAAATTTTAGAATGACTGTCTTTGATTTGAACTTTTTCCTACTTGTTATCATAGCCTACACCCACTGACTCAGTCACATACAGTTAATGAGCGTGGTGCACACATCAACAGGTTCCCATACATTACACACGTAGAACAGCAACAGAACATTACTAGAGCTAAAAGGAACTGACAAGACACTGGTAATGTTTGCATTTGTAATTTTATATAACACCCAAATGTTGTTCTGGTTCTTCTTCTGTGTCAGAAGATATATATATATATATATATATATTTATTATTTATTTTTTTAATTTTGACTCGTTTTTGCTATAATTATGTGTACAAGTAAAACAGAGAACGGTACAGTTTTCACTCTGATCCAATAATACATATTGTTACACACATTTCCTTACTGTTTGAGCCAATCAAATGTGTGCAGTTAAAGCAAGTAATGCACACGTTTTCTCATGTGATCGACCAGGTTGCTGCAAGTTGCTTATCTTTTCATCTGGTGGTATATTTGTGGCTTGAACGAGAAGTTCTTGTGTACTTGAAAAAGATCTGAACAGAGTAAACAGTCATGTTTACTACAGAATGATTTTTCTTCTTTGAGCCCAATTTCTTTCAGAGAGAAAAGGTAAATGTACAATGTAAAGGCTGGACTTGCAGATATTTGCTCAAAGTTTCCAAACTTGCCCTGCTTGTCTTGCACTTTTCCCGTGCGATGACGTTTCTGTTTCATGCCCACACTAAACAGACTGACAACACCTTACTCCCTGTGGACTGGAATGATGAGCCAACCAGAAGAATAACCGAATTTGTGAGCCTTTCAGTTGGGCACAGGCTGGCATCTTGAGTCTCCTCTCAGTATCGTCACTGGATGTATCTGAAATTCTGAGCTCGTTTTATGAACAATGAGCTACGAGCAGCATTTTAACTTAAGTGGCCCTCACACTTCTCACTCAAACGAACATGGTGCGTATGACATGTTCGCAGTGTTAACCACTTGACGGTTTCTTGTAATCAGGTTTGACATGTTGATGCATCAGGACGGGAGCTACACGGACACTTCTGGTGAATTCCAGGGGACAGTACAACCGTGCATCCCTTGTTAAAACACTGACCATCCACGATCAAGGTGGTGGGGGTGTTCTCATGTGTTCAAACACCTGTAGATGCTGACATTTGAGGCTAGCCTGCACACGTCTTTTCCTGTGCAGACACTTGTCAAGTTCTCAAACCACTGGACAGTGTGATCTCATCTATTCCCCTCAGAAGAAAATTAGCATTTAAATGTCACCTTGCACTACATGAGAAGGAAACTGCTAGAAGTGATGCACCTGCTAGTAATATCAAGACTGTCAGGCCCCCCCCCCCCCCACCACCACCACCACCACATTCCTCAGCACATACTATCCCCCCCACTGGCAGTTGAACTACTCGGATCACCCCCCCTCACCCTGCATCAGTGCTGACTCACGCACCCAGTGCTGATCAGTTGCACCCAGCACCCCACACATCCAGTGATGATGCTGATATTTACACGAACAGAATGTCTTTGATCCACCTACGGAGCTTTTTAATGTTTTTGTGTACGAAGGGGTTTCGTATTGTTGTTTTGCTGAATGAATCAAAGTGTTACTGAACTAAAGAAAAAGCACACCCAGACTACGAGGTGATTAAAGTCTCGGTTTAATCTGAGTCGGTTTACATCACCACAGCAGCGGGATGTGCGCAGTCGACTTCAGAGGAACCAAGATGACTGATGCACTCTGCAGGAATCTGCGGCAAACTGTTACTGTACAGCCGCAGAGGCTTTTCACGGTAATCTGGGTAAGCAGGACTACCCGTCAGTGTTGTGGTTTGGAAGAAGTGAACCTATGTCGAGCTGGAGAGGCTGGGGCTTGACACTTCTTTGTAATTTGTGGGTGAAGGAAGTGTGAGGGCGACCCACACCAGAGACTCGGAGTGAGGTGAACGGCAGCTTGAGACCATGTCAAGGAGCTGCTTTTTAGTTAAGGGTCTTATGTTTTATAAAGTTTAAAAATGTTGAAGAAAAAAAATTACTTGAAGCATCTTTACTGTGACATCAAAGGAAACAAACCATTACTCATCACTCTACTTTAAGTTCAGGGAAAAGAAGTCATCAGCAGCAAACAATGACATAACAAGGCTAAATGTAATTGTAGGTGTCTTTATACTTTTGATACATGCTAGTTTTCTGTTTATCTATAAGCGAAATATAGATATATATTTTGATATTGGAACCTGTCCAGGTTCCAACCTGCTCCTTCCATAATGACTGCTGGAGAAACACACCAGCTCCCACATCTTAAATATGAAGCGGGCAAGAAAATCAATGGATTTATGGATGGATAAATGGATATTATTCTAATAACAATTACAATTACATAATCACACTTAGCAATAATCATGCTTTAAGTATAGTTAAAGAGCATTTCACTTCTGAATATTTTTTTTTACCTCAATCAGCACTCCAAAAAAACAACAATGAAAACAATCACGCTCAGGGAGTAATACTAATAATAAAAGTAAATCTTAATTTGTACAGCACATATTTTACACTAAAAATATTCAAAGTGCTGTACAAAAACTGACAAAATGTAGTTTAACTGTAATAAAGTGCAATCTAACTGCAAAAATTCAAAGATAAAGGCTTAAAAAATACAACAAATGTAACATTAGCTAACAATAAAAGTAGAAAATAAGTTTTAGGATGCTTTTTAAAAATAATAGTTTAAAAAGTCAACAGCTCTTAGGTTTTTTGGAAGAATATAGTTCAGTGATGTTTTTGATAAAAAAAATAAAATAATTGGGAACGCAGAATGTTTGTAGAATTTACAACTTTCTAGTTCTGTATGTCCTTTAAATGTTTGTTTTAGTTGGACAAGACTGAATAAATTACATACTGTATTTTTCAGACTATAAGGCACACCGGATTATAAGGTGCATTAAGCGAAACAAAACAGTCAAATAAGTCCAACTTTATTCAACTCATTCAAAATAACCACATAAAATCAGTTCGAAGTCAGTAAGTACAATCAGAACTAATACATAAGGCGCACCTGATTATAAGGCTCACTGTCAGTTTTTGAGAAAATTAAAGGATTTTACGTGCACCTTATAGTCTGAAAAATATGGTAATTCACAGATTTGGTCTGAGGCTCTTCTGTTTTTGATAAAACCAGTTTGCAAGCTTCAGTGCAAGTTCTTATTTGAGAAATGTAACAAAGATGGTATAGTTCCTCCTCCCAGTACAATGCTCACCTACAAAATTCTGTGTTTTACTGTGAACTTTCTTTTATGAGTGCAATAACAAAAAGCGTGTCATATTAAAACAACAAATATAAAGTGGAACAAACACCGCGGAGTGATTCAACCGTTCCACACCCAATCGGAGCTTAGTTTTTACGTTTCTATTTGACAAGAAGTTTTTGTTTCCTTTTGTATTTTTGTAGTTTGACTGAAGTTTAAAAAGGGATACCATCACATGTAGCTTTTCTTAAAGGAAGTTGGCTGCAATTTTGGCTTCACAGAAATGAACCTGTGGCTTAAGGAGTCACTGCAACTCCAGGCTAAAAGCTGAGAGACTTCTTATCTTCATCTTGATGTTTATCTCCAAGAAAGTTTTACTATCGAGTGTAATATTTATGTCAGCATTTGACACGCAAACGAGTAGAAACTATACTTTAGGCCAGAGCTATTAAATATAACCACCACATTATGCATGTAGGCACTTTTGATTTGAGTTGAAAGCTGCATGTTTAGTGCTCTTTAGGTTTCTTTTTCCAGAGAAATTTAGCTCAGGACATGAACTGGAAGAAGAACTAATTTTTAAGTGTGACAAGTTTCCTCCTTTGACATGATTGACCACAAAGAGTTACAAGTTTCAGTCTTCTGCCTGTTGCCTCTCAGGAAAAATCTGAATAAATGTTCCCCACAGTTAACATGGCACCATACCAAAAGGTATACATGTGTATGAAAAAACTAAAAATAAACAAACAACCAAACAAAGGCCTTAGCATTCTTTGAAGAAGCGCACATTGGCTGCCACCTTTGACAGAGATTTAAACATATAAACCATCTTATGATGAGGCTGGAATCGTAGCCAACTGCATAAAAATGTGTACATTTTACTTTGTGTGATCTCAAGTAGTCTTACGAGATGTGTTACAGCTATAAATATAATGTTGGGGGTGAGTATCTGTTACTACCACCAAATTTATCTCAATTTCTGTAAATTTGACTGAGTTTTAAACTGTCCAGGATCAAAGCCAACCTGGACCCAGCATACAATTGTTGCAAATAAACCCCAGCTACACTCCTGCATACATTCTGGACCTGTCCCAAACTGCAGACTTTTGGGCAATCTATCTTTGACACCTTCTCTGGAATATGTGGCAAAACTGTTAACATATCACCATTCATTTCACTGTTCGGGGCAGTCCCTATGCATACATCACACAGATGTGAGAGGGATATGATTGACTTTGGCTCTCTTGACCAGGAGGCTGACTTAGTGCAACTGGAAGGACCCACACCCCCCAACATATATACATTGGATAAGAGAGGTGATGCACCACATCCATTTGGAACAAACAGGACATACCCTGAAGGGTTCTGCAAAAAGATTCTGGGACACGTGGCAGCCCTTTGTGTTATATGTGGCGAACTTGTCAGTACCTGTTTGATTTATTTTTGTTTATGTATGTGTGGTTGATCTGGTGGGGGAGGGACGAGGTGGGAGGGTTTTTTGTTCTTGTCAGTTTGATCTGTGTGTTATTAAAAATGCAAAAATCAATAAAAAGACCTTGTTTAAATTTGCCTGAGTTACAGCCAGTTTTGTGTTGGTTTAGGACAATTAATTGTGGCAGCCATCTAGAAATGACTTCACTTCAACACACACACGCACGCACACGCACACACAGGCTAAATCATAATCAGTTATTTGCCTTTAATGGTGGACAATAAAGACAAGCAGAGACGACATTTAAGGGGCCATTCACTTTTATTACCGTTAATTTAACCAGATTAAATTAGTCAAACTTCTAACAATACAGTTACACTGAAAACATTTTGCCAAATAAAGAACTGTGTTTGAATTATTGGGAAACATGTCTTTGGTTAAAGGTTTCTAATGGGAATGAGGACCAGCTCTCCGAAATCAGACAACCGCTCTTACATTTCTAAGCTTTATCACAAATCAGTCGTTTGGTTCAACTTGTGCTTCGTGCCACTGCTTGTCAATTAGAGGACAAGTATTTACATTTCTGACTATTTTCCCTTTTTATTTTTTTTCCTCATACATGCTTGTAATTACATGTGAAACACATGACCCTTGTTCCAACTGATTATTACGTACAATTTAAATAAAAAATACAGAATAATTACATCCAAAACACAGCATTGTAAAAGGCAATAATGCAGCAATTAAAACCTCAATAACATAGTTTACATTTCATCGGGAAGGTATAGGGGACAGACCAACAAAGAAGTCTAGAATTGGACTGAGGACGTCGGTACAAATGTGACTGAACTAGAGTATACACCGTTCTACGTCTGCTAAATGCTGGTAGGAAACCTTCAGTGGTTTGGGAAACACAGGCAAGCTTCTTCTCATCTATGGTTTCAGAAGTATCATTACAAGATCAACTGACTTAAACTGTGAACATACAATGTTTTCATTCACTAACGTAGCTGTACAAAATATACAAGGGCTATGACTTTGTCCTCAACTTGTCATAACTCAGCCACAACCCCGCTATTAAACCTGCCCGACAAGACAAACCCAAATTATGGCAAGTTTAAACTCAGTACTTCATTAATCAGAACGTCTCGCTCTTTTTTTTAAATGCAAGAAAACAAACAAACGAACGAACGAAAAACACTCCACAAGTTGTAATAATTTACTCAACTTCCTCGAGGAATTAAAAAAAAAAGAAAAAAAAAAAGCAAGCTTTATAGAAAATGGTCTGCAAAACAAACCAACCAACAAAAACAGAAGAAAGTACAAGTTGATTTTGGTATGGAGCATATACGGTAAAAACCGATGACCCAAAAGTGACATTCTACAGTGTGACCTATTTTAATCAAGATGACCAAATGATGGAATTTAGTGGTTTTAAAAAAAAAAAAAAGAAAAATTAAGCCGACACATTGATCAGTAAAGAATTAGTCAGAAAAAAAGGGGACAATCCCTTTTTTATGTACTTATGCAGCGTTGGTCACCAATGTGAAAAACTACGAGTCATTCTGTGAAAAGCTCTTTCATGAGACAAGTAAATAAAACTTTTATAGAGTACTATCATCTAGTGTTAATGAGTTTAGTCAAAGTGGCATAAAAAAACTATGACCGTGTGTTTCTAGGAGTCCTATGCTGACACTTTACGCTCCACTGCTTTGTGCAGGACGAGACATCCAATTAATCCTCGGCTCAAATATACATTCGCAAAATGTGAAATGCTACACGAAGTGACGACGAGCGGATCAGACATTTTGTCTCCTAGAAGGTTTGGGCTTCACTACTCCCACTAAGGTTTACTAAAAGGGAAGTGATGAAACAAAAGAGGATGGAGTCTCAACGTCTACCTTGAATACATTCAGAAAGTAGTTGCTTTGTCGTCGTCTTGTGCTGGTTTTTACAACAGTCCGTTTTCAATCAGCCATGTTAGGAAAATGTTTCTCTTTCTCTTAACAGCACAATTATTATTATCATTATCGTTATTATTATTTTTAATATATTATTCCATTACATTAATGTAAATTAATCATAGAAACGTCTACATCTAGTCGTATGTACTTCTTATATACAGTGTCCATTTTGAAACGGTGACATTTGGGACACTTCAAAAGGCAATGACAGGAACAACACAAATAAACAGCATCATACACTAAGATGTCATGCGTTTGGTAAATTAGTGGACTTCGGATTAGTCGGTTTTAGACTTCTTTAGGAAGCAGAACAAACAAAGCCAACCAAATTCGTAATTAAATAAGCTGAAAGTTGTTTGACATGTTTTGCCCAAATAATAAAGATAACACAAGCTATTTCCTCCGAGATAAAAGTGTTTTGTACCATCAGCTCATACTGTACTTCTGTGTCACTTACTGTGTTTTTCTGTCACTTATTTCGAAGTCTGTCTCATACATTCAACCACCTACGGATCAATTTTTAATGCCGTCTGACGTCGCAGTAAGCTGAAGTGAACTATAAGCTATAGGCTGTCATTCACACCCATCTACACCGGTATATATTTAACTGTGGTACAATCTCAACAGAGAAACTGCTACTGAAAAACAAATATCGTAAAGCATTATGCATCATTCAAAATTAAACTCTAGTGTAGGTCAAGTCATGCCACAGGGACGACATGGATTTTTCCAGGGTCATGAACAGAATGTGGCACAGCTAAACCTAAAGTAAAGTTGATTCCAACATGGTATCTCATTGTTCACATTATGATGAAAGGCTATGATTCAGAGAACCATAGGGGAATCAGTTACTTAAGACCGTCAAAGGGAGTGCAGATGGATTTTAACTTTATTGGGGATTGTGTGTTGGGGGGGGGACAAAACATGTGGTCAGGCATGACTTGCTGGCAAAGCACCCAGTGCTTCAGTTCATCTGTTCAAAGAATTTGTAGGTGGGGTTTTCGTAGCCGTGGTTCTGCATTTTGTTGAGCTGCCTTTCCTCCGGGGTCAGCATAGGGTCGACCTGCTATGAAAGAGACGAGAGCTTGAATAGTATTGGTAAAGACAAATTCATAAGGACTGCACCTGTCAACTGTTTCTTTAAAAACTGAGAGAGAAGGATGTGAGCAACTATGGAGGATGGGGAAACTCCCAATCATAAAATCGAGGGTATCAAAACTTGTGAAAAGATCCTGAGTCAGAAATGATGTGCAGCTGAATGACTTGAATTTGTTAATTCTTCCGCTTAGCTTCCAATTCACTTCTGACTGACTAGGGAACTGCTGCAGTGTTCTCCTGTGCTTGTCCTTGTTTTCAACTCCTCTGTCTTCAGAAAACTTCTGCAAATAAAACACTAATGCAAACCTTAAAGGTTAACTAACTCAAATACTTGAAGTATAAATTTGTTACATGTCTTAAGATGGTGTAAAAGTGTGTGATGATGTATTTTTAAGCAAACAGGCCCAATTTGATTTGTATTTTTTTGGTTTCTTCCTTTTTGCTCTACTTGTCTGTATCCTCATTGGCTGAACCTGTGAAGGTGCTGCTCAGAGCAGATCAACACTTTGGCGTATGGTCTTTATCCGATTTTTCATTTTGGTTTAGTAAACGAAAAACGAAAAAAACAAGTGTGTTTTTGGTTTTTCATTTTTTTCATTTCAAACGAAAAACAAACTGCCTGAGTGTACATGGACCCAGAGTTGCATTTGGGCCTAAAAAATCAGGCCCGGCCCGAAATCGTAGGGTTTTTTTCTGAGCCTGACCCAGACCTGACGGATAAATTGTAATTACAGGCCCAGCCCAAAAAAATAAACCTGACATTTTTTAAAATTAAGCTTTTACTGCTTTTGTAAACAAATCAGTTTGACATATTTTAAAAAGGTATTTTAGCAAAAGCAAGGTACAAGATTTCTTGTTTCACCAAATGGATATTAACATACAAAATGAATAGCCTAAAAAAATCAACTCTAAATATAGGCTATTATATAGATGAACAAAAATATATTTAGAGCAAAATCATTGGGAAAAATATAGCACAAGGCTATTTTAACTGAACGCGCTGCTCGCTTCGGCTTTTGTACATGCTGCTACTTCCTTCAGCGTAGATGACAGCAAGTGCGGAGAAGCGCACGGCGGGTGATCAGCTGATCCATCTGAACTTAACGCAACTTATTTTTTTATCTCTTTCAACCGGCCGGTCGGACCTGCCTCCTCCTCTACAAGTAGATTAACACAATTTTATATTGTGCATTCTTATTTAGTTTTCTTTGTGCTGTATGATTCGTAAAACTGCATCAAAGCCCAAGACCAACAAGGCCCGCCCATCCAGCACAATATTTTGGCTCGGCCCGGCCCGAATTTCTGGTCGGACCGGGCTGGGCGTGGGCCCGGGTTAGAAATAACAGCTCTACCGTATGGTCAGGGGCTTATTTATTTTTTGGCTGTGGTTGGTTATTGAGACCCATCCATTATCTTTACCCGCTTATTCCATTTTGGGTCACGGGGGTTGCTGGTGCCCATGTCCAGCAATCACTGTGCGAGGGGCGGGGGACACCCTGGACGGGTCGCAAGTCCATCACAGGGCCACATAGAGACAAACAACCATTCACTCTCTCACTCACACCTAGGGACAATTTAGAGTTACCAATCAGCCTAACATGCATGTTTTTGGTCTGTGGGAGGAAACCGGAGCACCCGGAGAAAACCCACGCATGCACGGAGAGAACATGCAAACTCCACCCAGAAGGCCCCTGGACCAGGGTTTAAACCAAGGACCTGCTCGCTGAGAGGCAGTAGCTCTACCAGTTGCGCCACTGTGCTGCGGTTATTGAGACCTTTGCAACCAAATTAGTTGTTTTTAATAATAAAGATCTTAAAGTACTGTCTTCATTGCATGTTGCTGCCCAACGGTTTGTGCCATATAAATTGGGGGCTCATCCGGGATTTGAACCTGGGCAACAACAATATTCTTTTGTGCTTAGTATATTTTTGGGCCACAATATTCAGACAAAAGATGAATAGATGGGGATATTTACAATAATGACATAAGAATTTAAAAAATAAATGTTTAAATATTTTGATTCGAACAATCTTGCAAGGATAATTGTACATAGGTTTTCAATAATTTGTCAAGTTTCTATAAAGTTTCTTGCTATTGTTGTTAGGCATTTTATACTATTTTTAAATTGTTCCGCTTCTATATGCTAACCAACTTCTGGCTGTAGATTCAAAATGACAAAAGCGGATCTAAAAGTATATCAATTTTCCTATTCAACTTTTTGCAAAAAGGCAGTTTCCAAAATACCCGTTTTTTTTAACAACTTCTAGAAGACATTAGTAGTTGTATTTGCTCTTGTTCTTGCACAATAAAAGCTAAAATAGAATTTTTAAAACATGCTTAAACGTTTGAGTCCGGCTTGCATTGAATTAGTTGTTGCTTGAATATATTTTAGTTTTGTTTGATCTTGTTTTATTTTTGTGGTTTTCAAAGCTATCAAAGGGTTTTTAAGCGTTTTTACAACTTCTGTTGCAAGACGATGTATTTTGGCTAACTTCTTTTAGGGAATTTTTCAAATGTAAAAAAGTTAAAAAGATATAGTTATGACGATAATGAAGCCTGCATCATTCAAGCAGAACAATAATAAATATTGTTTTGGAAACCAACACAGGTATGAATAAAAGATAATAAAAAGGTGCTTGAATTATTAGCCTAGTTGGGGTCCTACCTCTACAATTCCATGGCTGATAGTGCCATAAGGCTTCCTGCGCACCAGCAGCAGACTGATGACCATCACCATGGCAATAGCCACAGCCACCACCAGCAACCCCACCATGGCGCTGCGGTTAAATGTCTCCAGCGCATCCGGTTGCTTTGGAAATAAATATAAATGGAACTTTAACAGTAGAAATATGGATAGGCAAAACGAAATGTGTCATTTTAGTTTAGTTTTAAATTAAACATATTTTTCTTTAAGAAAGCAAACATTTATATATATATAAAAAAGAAGTTCTTACAAGTTCATCCCTTGCAATCTCATTAGGCTTGATCGCCTGCTTGAGTTCTGCAGAGGTGTTGATCTGAAAAAACACAAACAAAAAAAAAAACAGGAAATTCGTGAGAAAATTATAGAAACACTGAAAATAGATTGCGCTAAAAGTGCACTTTCTTGCGTCAGTGCTTTTTGCATAGTTATCTAAGACTGAGTCAAATTCAAAGCTTAAATGTTGATCATTTTACCTTTTCTTCATTCTCATACGTAGGGCTACGCTCAGATGTGTTGTAGTCATATTCATCCTCTACAGACATAAAGAGAGAGATAAAAAAAGTCTTAACTATTTGCAAAGGTAAGAAAAATTTGCAACAATGAAAATGGAGTCAAACTTTTATTGTTAAAGGTTTTAAATGTTAGCTGACCTTTCTTATTAGGCTGCACATCTGTGGAAATAAAGGGGGAAAACAAGTAATGAAAAAAAATCTCATCTGAAGTGGTTCAGGTTTTAAATGCTCACTTTCAAAATTAGGAAAGACAACAGATTATAGCTTTGTGGGCATTTGCAGGATTATTAGTTGAATTAGTACCAATGTGAGGAGGATAAGGCCTCTCTTCTTCCTCCTCATCATCCTTCTCTTCCTCGCTCTCGGCTGGCAGGAGCTCCTCAGTGGTGCGAGTTTCAGAGATGGAGGTGGTCATCAGCTCGCTGATGTCACCTCGTTCCGCCTTTACTAGTTCCTCTAAAAGGAATGCACAAAAAAAAGAGCTAATTTTCAACACCAAGATGAAAAATAACACTAGTAACTTCAAAACAAGAATATACAGTAGTTTGTAAAATTTGAAACTCAATAAGTGTCATTAAGCTTACGAATGTCATCATGCAGCTCCTCAGCTAATGTGGGGTCCTTGTACAGCAGAGCAAGACTTTGGTTCATCCTTTCCTCAATCACATGGAGATGTGTGTACACCTGTAAAACAGAGGAGCCCAATAAGAAAATAAGCCTTGTTGTGTGTTTAAAATTGTCAACACATGTTTCCAAAAGAGGGAGGAACATTGAGTGACCTATAAGAGTGGAGGAAGGAGTATGCAGGTTGACTACATTCTGTGTAGAAGAGGAAACCTGAGGGAGATTGGAAACTGTAAGGTTGTGGCAGGGGTGAGCGTGGCCATACAGCATTGGATGGACTGGACTACTACAGCAACAGTAATTAGAGAGACAGGTAGAAAGGTACTTGGTGTGTAATCTGGACAGAGAATGGCGGAAACCTGGTGGTGGAATAGTGAAGTTTGAGAAGTAATTCAGAGAAAGAGGTTAGTCAAGAATAAATATGACAGTGAGAGGACTGAAGAGAGGAGACAGGAGATGCAATGTAGAGCAAAGAAGGAGATATCTAAGGCAAACCAGAAGGTGTATGATGAGTTTTACGGGAGAGCATACTAATTGGTGAGACAGTGGGATCATGCTGGAAAGGATGTGCAGCAGTTTAGGCTTGTTAAAGATAAGAATGATAATGTTCTAACAAGTGAAGAGAGTGTGATGGAAAGATGGAAGAAGTACTTTGAGGAGCTAATGAATGAAGAGAATGAAAGAGAAAGAAGAGTAGAGGTCATAGAAACTGTGGACCAGGAAGTGGGAAAGATTAGTGAGGGTGAAGTTTAGAAAGCTCTGAAAAGATTGAAGAAGGGGAAGGCAGTAGGACCTGATGACATACCAGTGGAGATTTGGAAATGTCTTGGAGAGATGGCAGTGAGGTTTTTGACTCAAATATTCAATGGCATATTTGAGGGTGAGAAAATGCCCGAGGAATGGAGGAGAAGTGCTGTTGTCCATTTTTAAGAACAAGGGTGACATACAGATTTGTAGCAACTACAGGGGAATGAAGTTGACGAGTCACACGATGAAGATCTGGGAGAGAGTTGTGGAAGCAAGACAGACGAGAGGTGACTATTTGTGAGCAGCAGTATGGCTTCATGCCAAGAAAGAGCACCACATATGCCATCTTTGCTTTGAGGATGCTGATGGAGAAGTACAGAGAGGGTCAGAAAGAACTCTGTGTCTGTGGATTTAGAAAAAGCATATGACAGGATGCTGAGGGAGGAGGTGTGGCATTGCATGAGGAAATCTGGAGTGGCAGAAAAGTATGTTAGACTGGTATAGGATATGTATGAGGACATTGCTCTGGTGATGGACCGACTAACAGATGAGGTCAGGCAGGAATCCCCGTGGACTATGATGTTTACAGATGATGTGATCTGTGGTGAGAGCAGGGAACAGGTGGAAGAGATCTTGGAGAGGTGGATGTATGCACTTGAAAGAAGAGGAATGAAAGTAAGACAGAGTACATGTGTATGAATGAGAGGGAGACTGGTGGAACAGTGAGGCTACAAGGAGCAGAGTCCACAAAGGTGCAGGACTTTATGTACTTGGGGTCCACTGTCCAGGAAAATGTGGAGTGTAGTAAAGAGGTGAAAAAGAGAGTCAGGCAGGGTGGAGTGGATGGAGAAAAGTTTCAGGAGTGATTTGTGACAAAATTGTGTCAGCAAAGGTCAAAGAAAAAATTTACAAGACAGTTGTGAGACCAGTTATGTTGTATGATCTGGAGACAGTGGCATTGACAAAAAGACAGGAGAAAGAACTGGAAGTGGCAGAAATGAAGATGTCGAGGTTCTCCTTAGGAGTGACAAGGATGGATAATATTAGGAATGAGATCATCAGAGGTACAGCACAGGTTGAACAACTGGAAGATAAAGTTAGAGAGGTTTCTGAGACGGTTTGGACATGTCCAGAGGAGGGACAGTGGGTATATTGTAGAAGGATGTTAGAAATGCAGCTGTCAGGAAAAAGACAAAGAGGAGATATATGGATGCAGTTAGAGAGGACATGGAGGTAGTTGGAGTGAGGACAGAGGATGCAGAGGACAGAGTGAGATGGAGGAGGATGACTCGCTGTGGCGACCACTGAAGAGGGAAAAGCCGAAAGAAGAAGGAGACCAAGAAGAAGAAGTGTTCAAATTGCTTTTAAAACCAGCTTTGATCTTCCTTTAACTGAAAGAAGTTTGATCACTGATTTAGGGGCAGAATAAGTTTTTTTTATGTTGTTCTTCAGAGCATAATGTTCTGGGAGCTGGCACGGTGGCACAATTGGTGTTAATTGCTGTTGCCTCTCAGCAAGAATGTCACTGGTTCAAATCCCAGCCCATGACCTTTCTGGGTGGAATTTCCATGTTCTCTCTGTGCATTCGCAGGTTTTCTCCTGGTACTCCAGTTTCCTCCCACAGACCAAAAACATGCATGTTAGACTGATTGGTAACTAAATTGTCCTTAGGTGTGAGTGAGAGAGAGAATGGTTGTTTGTCTTGTTTGACTCTATGTGGCCCTGTGATGGACTGGAGACTTGTCCAGGGTGTCCCCCGGACATGGACACCAGTGACCCTCGTGACCCCAAAAGGAAGAAGTGGGTAAAGATAATGGATGGAAGGAGTTTCACTGTCAGAAATCCTCCTCACATCTCAAAAGCCCTCACCTGGAATTTCATCTGCTCAGCTTTCTGGGGGTCGACAGCCTCTATATGCTGGTAGTGCCTTAGTGTGTGTCTGCGGTCCTTCTGCTCAGCTGCCATGTAACGCTTTAGAGCCTGCAGCACCCGCTCAGGCTGGAAGATAAAAGATCAAATTTGAGAGAGGAAGGAGACAGAAAATATAGTCAGAAAACATGGAGTTTTTTGCAGATAGATTAATTTTCTCTCAATTTTCTACCCTTGTCTGCTCTGCAGGACAGATTTACCTGAGGGGGATCAGATTGCACAGCAGTCAGGTAGTTCTCCAGGGCCAGGCGACGATTGTTGTTGAGAATGGCCTCAACTCTTTCAAGATGAGTCTCCACCAGTCTCTGCCTTTCCCCAGCGACCTGCTCCTCCAGTGTCTGCAGCACCGACTGGAAATGCTGGTTCAGACAAAATGAGTTGGTTGATATGTGAATGACCAAAGCAAATGTCCATTTTACCTCTACCGCAGTGTGATCTTTTTAGAAAAGTGTTTGAAACCGATCTAGAAATATCTTCTTACCTCATTCAGAGCCTGACGCTCAGACTTAGGCAGATTTTTGGATTGGTTGTCAGCCTCGGCCCATTCCTTCATGATCTGAGTGATAAAAAGCAAAAATTAAAAGGATTAATCTAAAAGTATATAAATATGCCTTATATGTGTCCATTCAAAAAAAAGCATCATCGTACACTAGGAAATTTGTAAACAAAATTTACACAAAATACAAAACAACTCCCTTAAAAAAACTCAGAGCTGAGTATATTTATTGATGAAGGACTGTCAAATACAGAAAAACGTAAGAATTATTTAGATAACCCATATCAATTTCTGACAGAAATTTCCTGTCATGTTGTATTATACATACATGTCAAGACTTATGGATTTTCTGTAAAAGATACTGATTTTTCCCCATTTTTATGACAATAGACATACAGATAATGTCTTACAGATTTTTCAAAAACTCAGCTTAAAATTTATTTTACATTTCAGAGTCAGCTTGTAAGCAAATGTTATGGTTTTAAAATGTTAATTTTCTCTAGTTGGCTATTGTTCGCTCCACTTCAACAGTCAGTCATGTTTTATTTATTACATTTGTAAGCCCAGTTATTTACTTGTTCTGTTAGTTCATATCAAGAACAGAAGTCAAACAAGGCCTGCTGGCCAGATCTGGACCTTGTTAACGTTTATTTGGCCTCCAAGAGAAACATTTAAAAGAACCTCTCATATTAAAGAAGATAAAAAATTAGATTTAATTAAAATCCTAAATGTAGCTCTTAGATATAGTTATTACATCAGCCGTATTGGTCCCTGGTGGTTTTTATTTGACTATTTTCACTTTTTCATTGCAAACACAGAAGACAAGTTAACTCTGTGTATTAAACATTTCTTTGATTGTACTTAAATAAAAAGAAACGTGCTGGGTAAAACCATATGTATGCTACAAAAATATATTTAACAAAAATGAATTTAGTAAAAGCAGGCATGTAAGTTAAATTGTATTTTGTATTTCTATGTATACTTGAGGGTATAATTATATATACATACTGTATAACATCATAATGTATTGTCTTGCATTATATTGGCTCTAGGATGAATTCTTGTCTTATCTTGAACGTAAAAGACACCCATCCATTATTTAAGCATTTTACTGTTAAAGGTTTGTAAGCTCAAACATCCAGGTAGATAACAACAAAAAATTTTAAATCATGTCATCTGGACCAGTTTCTTTAAGTGAGAAATGCTTTGTCTCCCATCTGGAAGACTTCATCAGTCTGCAGCCTGCCAACCAGATCTGTCCCATAAGTAGCCTTCATTGCTGTGTGTCAAGCCAACCTCCTGTTGGAATCCCAGAAGCAGGCTTTGAACACATGCAAACAAGGCACACCCGTCCAAAACATTCAATCATCATGTATAGCAATCAAATGTTTAAGGCCAGCTGGCCGACTTGCTACCTGGCTACCTATGGGGCAGATCTGGTTGACAGGCCGCAGACTGATGAAGTCTTCCAGATGGGAGACAAAATGTTTCTCACTTAAAGAAACTGGTCCAGATGACACAGTTTAACTATTTTTTTTGTCATTTTACTGTTAATTATTTTGATAAATGAACACTTTGTCTAGTCTTTTTTTGTCAGAAAAGGGCCAAAGCATGTCTGATAATCCAAAGAGATGGCAACAGAACGAATGCAAATGCATCCTTCCTCACTTTTAACCTTTTTCATGTCATGTCACATATTTCTTTCTATATTCTTCCCTAAGGCAGGAGAATCATGTCCAGGCCAACTGATTGTCAAAGCAAGTTTCAGTCCTCATTAACGAATCACAAGTGAAAAGTGTGGCCTGCTGCCTGGCAAGCTATTAACCTGCTCTCGGCCCTGTATAATTCACCTCATTGATGCGCTTCATCCTGCGCTCCTCCAGGTCTGTTTTGGCACGCAGGAAGTTGGCATGCTCTGTGTCATCAACTGGCTTCTCGAAATAAACATCAACGCCATCTGTGGGCCGAGGCGTGGTCACTGGACGTGGAAAAGAACAGAAAACGGGTCGTTAAAATCACACAAGCTGCTCGAGCCAGACAGCAGTTATCAGATGATTAAATGGGAGTCCAAACATTAATTGAACATTCCCACAGTTGAAAAACATTTTTTAAATCTGAATTGAGACTTATAACACTGCAGCATTTATTTAAACCCCAAAAGAAGTTGCTATGTTGTGTAAAATGTAAATACAAACTGAATGTAGTATTGTATCTACAGTGGAGCGCAGTAAACATCAAATAGTTAAACTAAGAATTTATACAGTTTTTGAGGAGAAATAGGGTAATTCTGAATTTAATGGCAGCAATACACCTCAAAAGGTTGAGGTGAGACTGCACCATGTTTACTTCTGTGAAGCATCCCTCCCTTTCTCACATTTCTCACACATCTCTCTTGTAAAAGAGTCCTCGAGGCTCAATGGGATTAACCTGGTTAAATAAAGGTTGAATGAATTAGTCTGTACAAGTTAAGGAACCAAGGACAACAGTTGCTGGAGGTTTCAGAGAGGAATGTTGTACCATCCTTGTCTGGCGCCGGATTCTAGCTAACAGTCCTGTTTGTTTGTTTGTTTTGGACAGATATTTGGTTTAATGATGCATGAAATATTTTATAGTGACTGGTTTGGACTGCAAGCAGGCCAGTTCAGGTCACCCAGACTCTTCTACTACAAAGTCATGTGACTGAAACGACTGCAGTACGTGGTTTAACGTTGTCTTGTTGAAATATGCGAGTCCTTCTTGTGGAAAACATGTCATCTGGATGGGAGCTTACATTGTTCTAAAATTTGTACATCTTTTTCACATTCCATGCCACTAACATGTTCTCATACCATGACAGAGGCGGGCTTTTGAACTGTGTGCTAATTTTAATATTACATTATACAGTAGTCCCTCGCTACTTGGCAGTTCATTTTTCGTGGACTCGCTCTATCGTGGATTTTCAAAGTAAGATTGGACACGACACACAGTTGGCTGATTGATGGATGAGCCGCAAGATCGGCATGGGATTTTTATTTAAAATAAATTATTTTAAATTATATAGCACCAGTGTGCAGCCCAAGCTGCAGGAGAACCTTCCTCCTGCAGCTGATCAGCTAATCTCCTCTATGCAGCGGAGAAGTAGGCGTGGCCAAGAGTGCTGGTTGATGGCTGAGAGCAGTGGAGGCAGAGAGCTGGAATCATGACATTCTGTGCTCTTTTAGAGCTTTTGAGTTTAAAAACATTGTTTAGAACATTGCAAGAGTGTGAGAAGGGTTTAAAACACTATATATAAACGCTATATACTACTTACTACTTGTACTACTATTCCTACTTCGCGGTTTTTCACTTATCGCGGGTCTTCAGGGTACGGATCCCCTGAGATAAACGAGGGACTACTGTTTTACCTGTGAAATACTTATTTATACGAGCATTCAATATTGACCTATGACCTTATGTGCTCTGCAGATTAAGGTTCAAGGTTCTTTATTGTCATTTGCATCACACGTGGTACATAAGGTGGAACAAAATTGTATACTCAAGGTCCCAGTTACACCCAAAAATAGCAAAAACATAAAGTCCATGAAACACTTTGATGATATTATGAACTGTAAATGATGTAACATTCAAAGTATTCCTAATTTTCTCTTGGGGAGTAATATTCTGAAATGGTTCCACTATGTTTTGACAAAGCTTTTAGCAGACTGGTGAACGTCTGCCCATTTTTACTTCTTACATTTATACTACTTACTGAGAGAATCAGCTTCTCTAAAATGCTCTTTTTATACTTTGTCCTCTTACTGACCTGTTGCTAATTAACATGATTTGTTGCCAAATCCTCCTCCAGCTGTTTTTTAGTCCTGCCACCTACTCTTACAGCCTTTTGTTCCCCTTGTTCGTCCCTAATTTATTAAAACGTGGTACTGCCATCAAACTGAAAAATTATCTTATATTTCCTTAAAAAAATACTAATTCTTTGTTTAAATATTTAATATGATAAGTATGTTTTATTGTTAATAACATGTGGGTTTATGAGATTTGTAAATGATTGCATTCTTTTTTCTTTTTTTTTTACATTTTAGACAATGTTCTGACTTTTCTAGAATTGGGGTTGTACAGAAAAGATTTTTGACTCCCTGATTCAAAGAAGATAAAAACAAAACTTAGGTCTCTATAGCGAACTTTTGGGTTAAATAGACAGAACAAAACAAAATGGTAAAGCTCAGGATGAGGCAGAGAAAGCACTCACAGCTGTCTCCCTTGATCAGTGGTGCAGATGTGGAGGGCTTGTGGCCTTTCTCGTAGTAAAATGAGCCCAAATAGTCGGACGTCTGGTACGGACCTGAGCCGAAAGAGTACTCATACTCTTCTGGATCCTTAGCTGCCATTGCTTCGTCTTCTTCCTCTTCTTCTACCTCCTCTTCATCAACATCGTCCTCCTCTTCACCCTCTTCTTCTTCTTCTACTACTTCATCATCCTCTTCCTCCATGTCAGCCTCGTCCACATCTGTGTCAGGAGACGGACTTGGAGTGGGAGCTGTCACTTTGGTGCTGCGGGGAAAAAAAAAACGTTCATTTTTAACTCTAATGGCTTCCACATTCAAACATGTCGTCTCCTGCAGTTTTTCCATATGGAGCAGCTGAAACATCTTACACGGAGTTGAGTTTTCCACTTGTCTGGGATGTGAGGGTCTGAGGAACGTCGAGCACGTCTCGCTCCTCGGTCTCTCCTCGACTGTTTGAACTGCCTCTGCCTGGGCAGCACACATATTCCACGCCTCGGAAGTGGTCCCCACACGGCAGCAGCATCCCGTAGCTGTGCAGCTCCAGGTTTTCAGCGGTGCATTCCTGTCACGAGCAACATAGAAGCAACATGTTTCAGATCGTCCACACTGTGCTGATACTTGTTTCTCACAAAAAGTCCTGAGGATAAACAAATAAAATTAGATCAGCTTTTGCAAACACTCATAAAAATAAGGAAATAAAGGCCTAGCTTTTTTTTTTCTTCAAAGAATGCATGTTGCCTACATCCTTTCATGGCAGAGCTTTAGACTTGTAGTGTGAATATTTATGAAGCATTCACTCTATTGTGATCCATTTGTCTTACGTATCTTTTTCAGCATCTTTCTTGTTCCACAATTTTTGTGCTATTTCAACAAAACATATCAAAACGTTCAGGAGAAGGGTGTTATGACTTTTGGTTTTGGTGCACCTTTAGCTTTTTGATATATTTAGTCTTTTCTGCCACTTTTTTCTCATAAAATAAGAATTGAGCTCATTTTACATCCTTCACATCTTTAGATCTGTTTACAACCTTTTACTGCTCCTTTCACATTTTGTTCTGGTTCAGCTTCTTTCAGACTCCTTGTGCAAATTTGAACTTTTTTCCAGCTACTTTCAGCTACTTTCAGTTGTTTTTTTCCCAGCTGTTTTACACTTATTTTAGATTCTTTCTTGCTAACTAAAACATTTTTGTGCTTCAACTTATTTCTGCTAATTTCAGCTTGTTATGCTCATTTCAGCCCATTTCTACAAGTTTCAGCTTTTTTTGGCTATTTCAGCTACTAGCTGTTCTTATGCTAATTTTAGCTTTTTCAGCTAAATCTAAATGTTTTGTACTCATTTCAACTCTTTTCAGCCTAATTCAGCACAAATGTGTTCTCTCCACTTCCTTCTGGTGATTTAAGTTTCTTTTTATCTACATTTCAGCTGTTTTGTGGCTAATTTCTGTTTTTTTCTCCCAAAGAATTTTCACTTTTTGTGTTTGTTTCTGTTTCTTTCAGCCTAATTGGGCAAACTTGTGTTCTTTCTTATTTCTTCTGCTAATTTAAGCTTGTTCTACATTTTCAGCTACCTTTAGAGCATTTCTTAACTAATTTCAGCTGCTTTCTGATAAATTCAAGTTTTTGTGGTAATTTATGCTGCTTTCGGCCTAAATAACTTATTTCTACTAATTTAAGCTTGTTATGCTCTTTTCAGCTTACTTCTACTAGTTTCGGTTATTTTAGCTACTATTTAGCTGCTTTTTCAGCTAATGCCACTTTTTTATAGCTAATTCAGCTCTTTCCACTTGCTTCTAGTAGTTTAAGCTTCCTTCCACCTTTTCAGCTACTTTTTTTTGTTGCTAATTTCAGCTTTTTATAGCTAGTTTCATAATTGTTGTGTTCATTTCTGCATATTTAAACCTTTTTCAGCAAATGTGTGTTCTTTCTGCTTTCATCTGCTAAGTTAGGCTTGTTCTTCCTTTCCAGCTAAAGTTCAGCATGGTTTTAGCTCTAATTTCAGCTGATTTTCAGCAAGTTCTTCAGCAATAAGCATTCACACTGCATTTTTGCAGGAAATGCAATTTCTCTAGTTTTAGTTAATGTTGAAAGAAAATCCTCAACATAGCCATTTGCTCAGCGTATGTGTTGTGAGTGACTGAGCTACTACACCATATTTTTGAGTTTGTTAAAGTCTCGAAGCTGTGGCAGCCATCTTGAATTGTGTCAATTGCAAAGGTGACTCAGATCTAGCTGTAGATCAAAAGATTACTTTTTGGAAGTTTCATAAAAATCCATCCAGCGTTTTATGAGAAATATTGCGAACAAACAAACAAACAAACAAAAAGAGGCATAGAAACATTATTGTCCACCCTTTATCTTTCTGTGGCAAGTAATAAAAACATAATCCCAATAAAAACTGCCCCTCGAGGCTTTATAAATGTTTGTATTTATCAGATCGTAACTGCAGACGCTTTTCTAAAAAAAAAAAAAAAAAAAGGTCAAACTCACCTCCTTGGCGATGTTGTGCCAGTAGATGTAGCTCTCACAGGCATCCATCTGCTCCTGATGGAGGAAGCGGCATCTGTCAGGCACCAGCAGGGCCTCGCTGACGTACTCACCTTCTGCGGCGGGATTAAAAACGAGGTGAGGTCAGTGCATGAGAAGCTTAGCGTCAATTAAACTGAACCTCACGTCTCCATCTGAACATGAGGCACGTTTTAGCTAGGACTGAATAAATGAATATAAATGAAGATGGGCGAAACAAAGAGGCTCCCCGCATAGAAAATGTGAAATGATAAATGAGAATGTTAGTAATTATGTACTTTGAACAGACATACTGTAGTTTTAGCAGCAAATTTAAAGTCTTTTAACCAGAATAAATGAACAAAATGTTAGTTAGAGAAATCATAAAAGAACATCACTGTCCATTTTTCTTATAGTCTTTTAGCACCATCATTATATACTGTTTGAACGAAGGCTTATTAAAAAAATAAGGTACCCCCATCCCAAAGGCCACACAGAAGGTCCAACCCAGAACTCCTCTCTATTCATTGATCAATGAGCTTATTTGGCCCTCTAGTGGCTTTTAACAGACAAGACATCGTCACAATACTGCTGATCTAATTTAGATTTTTTGGTTTTTAACCTGAACAACTTTGTTTATTAATACTTTGAATCTGCCGTGACAAGGAGAAAGGTGGAGGAGTTGACTCCAACAGCTAATGACAAAGTTCCACTACCACATTTTTACCACGGTGGCAGACAACAGACGTTTTGTAAAAGATGTGAGCCAACATGCAGACCACCCCGGAGCCTGGGCACATGCATCGCTCTAATTATGACGTGACAGTGACGGGTGCTGTTCTTACCCAGGCAGCGGTAGGGCAGGACGATGAAGGGGTGCGTCTGGCAGCGGCCCCAGCCTTTCTTACACCAGGACGGAATGGTGACGGGTCTTTTTGATTCCTCTGTGTGTGAAATGGAGAGCGCTGGGTATACCTGAGTGTACAGGAACACACAAAGATACAGAAACTGAACAAATGGGAAAGGAAAATTAAACAGGGAAGACTTGTTTTTGATGATTTGATGAAACACAGTTTGTAACTTGCAACTCTGGGGCCACATATCTTTGACTAAAAGTACCACTGAAATTACTCATGATGTTTTGATACTACAAGGAGCAAAGGAGATTGATGGTAATAAAGTTCTATCTTATCTTATCTTATCTTATCTTATCTTATCTTAGTTGTGAGCCTTCTAGTTACTTCATTAATCCAACTTTCTGCCACATCTGTGAAATCCACCAGAAAATAAAACCTGTTCAACACAGCTGAAGGGAAAATTCTAAGTGTAACTTTTGCACAAGAGATTGAAATACAGGAAAGAATATAGTCTAAAAATATTAATATTTCAAAGTTAATATTGGCTTTAATTTAAAAAAGCCTAAAGGTCTTTAGCAATATTGGAGAAAATTTACTAAGGTTACTGTCACAATTAAATATTCCACAAAATGGATTCATTTAAAAACTAGCGCTAAAAATACATTTGTAGATTGTCTCATGTATGCTCAATTATTTTTAAATAGGATATTTTTTGTTAATAATTTTCCACAAAATGAAAAATAAACATATAGACATGCATAGTTCAGTATTTATATTGTGTTTAAGAGGCTTTTAAAGGAAAAAAAATAATTGTTTTCTTCTTCCATCATGTACAACTACCGGTAAATAAAAAAATGTTTATTATATATAATTAATGATCCAAGTATTTATTTAACAGTTAATGCTTCAAGTAGGTTTTATGGCTCTGGACAACTTTTATTTAGTAGGATATGGATAAAATGGCGCTTTTGATTGTAAAAGTTGCAAACTTGGGTTACAGGGAGGGACAGCAGAGTCAGAGGAAGGCAAACTAACATGTGGAATTATATATTATAAATATAAAAAGCTCACATTGTGGTTTGAAACAATAAATATGCAAGCAGCCCAGTCTAAAGGTGCACAACTGAGTGTTTATAATGTGCCATTTAATCACATTTAGGTGGTGTGGCAAACACCGTCTGTACTATGGAGGTCTTTTTGACCTGCAGATGGCGCTTGTCTGCCTTCATGGTTGTACTTTAAGTTATTCTTGAAGCAGGAGTGTGCTGAGTGTGTGTACCACAAACAACACACCTACAGAAGGCGAATACATAAATAAATACATATTTGATGGTGACAATGAAATACTGAAATATACCAGCTGCCCACCATCTCTTCAGTTAAATGTATAGATTTCATGTGGAAATTTAAAATTAGAGTGAACGACATGAAGTTTTTTTTTTTTTATTTCTTCTCAAATAAGTATATTTTTCGGTCATGCAACAGTCTTTCCAAACCATCACTGTGATCTGATAATGTTGCTATTAGTAACTGATCCAAGCTGATCATAAATGACGTGAACGTCCTACCTCCTGACAGTAGGACAGGATCTCATTGGGGTCCTTGAAGCAGCCCTGGCGACCCTGAGGGTCCGGCTCCCATTGACCGGTCTGCACGTTCATGTGCAGGAGCTGACGGCCACAGAACATGGCGATCTGCGGCTCCGCCAGCTGAGGGCCCGGCCCGTTCACCTCGGCCATGGCAAGGGCCTAGAGAGCACAGGGAGGAGGGAGAGGAGTTAATACACACACACACACACACACACATATAGTGGGGAAGAATATTGAGCTGATCCAGGGCAGATAATTCCTAAATGCACTCCAGCACTATCCAACATTAGAAGCATGTAAGTGCAAGAAGGAGAGGGAGGGTAGATCGAAACGTTGAACAGAGGAAGTAGAAGAAGCCAGTGCACAGGAGACTCAACTGCACGGCCGTTAGCTGTTAGAGGATTGAGGCAAGCCTGCAAATGTAAGGAACCAACGGTGGAACATGGAAGGCAGAAAATCTACACAAGCACATAAAAAAATTGCTTGCTTTCACCTTCTACTTTTGCATTCTCCTCCTTTTGCCATCTAGAAAGCAGTTATTGATTGGGGGATATGTTGCCTCTGCTTGAGGGGGGAGGGCCCAGGGGACCCCACACAGAGCAACAAACAGCAGCCGGGGCTGGGAGTCAGGTGTTAATACAAGCTCATTGACCGATGTGCCACTTCACTACATTAACACACGGCTCAGAGACAGAAAGAACCAAGGGAGGAATAAACGACGGGAGGGGTTGGGTAGATCTATAAACACCACAGACGACGACTTACTCCACTTTAACAGACAAAATAGAAATCCTACAGAGCCCTCTGGTATCATGAAAACAATATGGTTCACGTTTTACTGGATCACCAAGTCATCTCCGGTGTGTCTCCTGTAGGTTGTATATTTTTAAATGCCCGTGCGTTTCATGGGGCAACGTTTGACAAGCGATGATCATTTTAATCATCAAACCCTGAAACAGGGCATTTGAAACCTCAGAGCACTTCTGGCTCGTGTCCTTTCATCTGCGATGACGGACAGACACATAGACCAGCTGACGGCACACAAGACAACCAGCTCAGCGCCGACTAGAAACAAGATACCCACAGGGAAGAACGTGATGATAGAAAGAAAATAATAAAATATGAGAGTGACGCACGATCAAAGGAAAACCCCGTTCAGACCAAACAGAGCTGAAGTGTTTGAAGTCCTAATTAAAATTTATATGAGGTTAAATAAATATTTAAAGCCCTATGAGGAAATGTACAATAAATATAAAAAGCCCCGAGCAGCGAGCGCATTCTAATTACACTAAGAGTAGTTTGTGTTTCTGCATACCCAAGCAGATTATTATTTTTTTTATTTTACAAATTATTTTTCATAATGACTGACCACTTTCAAAAGCTCACCAGAGAATTTATAGCGTGTTTTTGTACTCACTGTTTAAATGAGTAAGTCCTTAAATAATTCAAAAACTAATTTCTAAACCTTTCTCTGGAGCAAACAGTCTTCATGTTTTAAAGCGATAATCGTGAAAGCGTGGTTAAGATCTAATTTGATTCTAATTTTCAAAATTTACTTTCTCTGCTGAGAATAAAGACAATTTTTATGCACCCATTTTTCTTTCTTATTGTGCAGTTTTCCTTTTGTACAAACTATAAAATGAATAAAATGCACTTATTTATAATTCTCATTGTACGCAACGTTAAGATACATGCAGTTTTTCAGAGTCAATGAACAGCATTAAAAATTAAGTAAGAATATTGGTTTAAAATCTATAGAAACTAAGTTTAAATCCTAAATAAGTCACAGAGTGGTGATGTTTCAAAGTGGATGTATGAGTACAGTAGTCCCTCGCTACTTGGCAGTTCGAAATTTGCCGACTACATAAAAATGTTCCAAACAAACAGAATTGGTTTCTCCACTAAAACCACCATTTAGGCACACGGTGGTCATCTGTGATAATGAGCAAACAAAATTCATTGCTGAACGTGATACAGTGCCACTCATAGTCATGGCTGTCTATATTCTGGTGATAATGGCAGACTACACATGGGATGGTGAATCTGTAGTCTGCTCATGTCAGTCATCAAGACACTGTGGGATGATGCAGTAAGTTGTAAAGAGTCCAACAGTACTTCACAACATATGTAGGTGCCTTCGTGTAAGATAAGATAAGATAGAACTTTATTGATCCCGCAGGAAATTAAGCCCCTTATCCACAGGTCCTTGTCAGGTCAGGCCGAATTGGGCCTTATTAGGCTGGTACTGGTAGAACCGCTTCATTTTCCCTATCCACAGTGCCCTTGTATGCTTTCAGTACCGGTTCCAGTGGGCGGGGTTCAAACTGAGGTCACACGCCTCACCAGCTGGTGGTGGAGAGATGCTGAAACAGGTTTCAGTGAGATTTTTTTTTTTAAGTTTCTGATAAATTAAAAAGATTCCAGATTATTAAAATGATCAAATAAAAATAAATATATATATATATATATATATATATATATA
>NC_056502.1:22831484-22855039 GCF_014905685.2 Nematolebias whitei | reverse complement strand
ATATATCCATATATTTGTCATACAACAAGTGACACGTACCTCACGTGACTCACTACAACACTCTTTCAGTGACGTTTCTGATAAAAGGCTTGTCTGCTCCATGTGTCTGTGAGACAATACCGTCGAGTACTGAAGCATCCACTGCGGTCAGCAAAGGGCGCAGGATCTCCAACAGTCTGCGCTCCACGTATCACGTCCTTCTGCTGATGAGGCTGAACAGGCGAACAGCTCAGTATCCTGACAGCTCCCACTGCAGGGAACGCTGCATCATTAATAACAACCTGGTGATGTGTTTCCAGAAACAGATTGGATTTCTGCCTTTTCACCAGATTCTTTGCTTCTGATAGCTCCCTTTATGCACTCTTATTTCTTTAGGCTTCTCAAAGCCTACAACGTCCTGACTTCCATTCTTGTAATTGCACATGTGCATGTGTGCATCCATGGTATTAAAAAAAGCATCAGATTCAAGTGAAAGGCTTCAACTAGCAGCAGAACACAATACAGATTTACAAGTTCAGATAGAATGATGTTGAATGACATTTTTCCAGATAGATGTCTTCTACAGGAAATTATGCTGCGGAGCTGAGAGCAAAAATTACAGATTTTATCTGCAGCAAGCTGAACATGAGTGCTTGTGTCAGTCAGGGCTGAGTTTGAGCCAAGACAGTACATCTACGTTTTCCATCTTCCATCCTGTTCTAATTAAAATTTCAGGACCTGTTCCGCCCGTATGTTCCAGTATGACTTCATCCTCTGTAATGATGCAATCTGCTGGCCCTGACAAGCAAGCCAGAGCAAAAGGAGGACAAGAAGAGAAGCCCACACATCATCTGTCACATTTTACATGCTGCTGCCGGGCTGTGCACTGAAGAGACCACAAGGTCTAAGCAGATGTAGTCTTTGATTGTGGGGGATCTGGAAGCAACGTTTTAAGCCATGCCACGACAATCATACAAGATCTTTTTATGTCGCAAAGGCTTTATGATTCATTCTGTTTATGTTTCGGCTTAGTTCCTCTATCTTACATGCTCATAATTTTTCCAAGAGCATTCTCTGTGTGTGTGTAGTAGTACTAAGCTAAAGGTTTATTGCTTGTCCGTATAATGTACAAAGTATATGAATACACATCTTTGACTATCCTAGGTTAAAAAATGTGTGTGTGCGTGTGTGTGTATGTAAGTTAGAAAATACAAAAAAAAAAAAAAAACTTCCCTAGCAAAAAAAAAGGAAGATATTTCTAAAGGATGAAAAACTAGCTTCATAACTGCAAATGTCAAGCTGCACAGAAGCATTTCGTTTTTTACTCTCAGCTACTTTGTGACAGTACTAGAACACGCAGTAATTGTTTAATAAAGCCTAACAATAAACAACAGCTGTTATCTACTGATGTCATGGTACAGTACATGCTGTTTTGACCATGCTTTAAGCATAAAGAAGTGACATCAATGTTTCTGCTATGCTAATTATTCTTAGTCTTGTAGCTACTATTAAAAATGTAGGCAGTGAAATTTGAACGGCGCTAAAGTTGCAGCATTTGGATGGTTTTCTGATCCAAGACATTGGGAGTAAACTGTTCTGTTCAATTTGCCTTGTCAGGCCTGACTTCACCGTGTCCCCAGCTAGAGGTTAAGGACAGTAATTGCTCTGCGACCAGGCTAAATACAATTAGCAAAGGAAGTCAATGACAATTTTGCTGCATTCTGATAGAAGCCAGGCAGTAAGATGTGATTGATTTACTGAGGTAAAAACCAAGAGAAGTAAAAAATAAGTTTATTATTGTAGCTATCACAACTTGTGCAGGTCAGTCATATTGAAATCAGAGATTGGTGGTTCACAGGAATCTCAGTTTTTGAGTCAGAATTCAAACTTTATGCGCGTTCCAGATAGGTCTGTCGCAATAAACAATAAATCAATTAATCGCATGTTAAATGAAAATGATCAACCTCATTTTCATTTACCAGCTTTATCGTTTCTTCGTGTCTCTCTTTCTACTGAAGACACTGGATGACAAAAGGCTCAACTTCAGTGCTCTTTACTGACCCCTCCCTTTCTCTTTTCTCTTTAAAATCCGTTTTAACCATCCAAAATCGTGTTTTTGAATCGTTAAAAGCAGCTAAGCTGAGAAGCTAAGCTACGAGCTAATCTAACAGGCCAACCTCGGGGAAAAACCTCCGTCTTGTTGAAGCTCCAAAATTCACGGTTGAAACCCGTGCCTTTGTGTAATAAGTAGTTTTTCTCTTCAAAAAGAAGTTGAGAACTTGTTTACGGACTTTTTAAAATTTTTATAAAAGCTTTGTGTGAAAAATGTTATGCTAAAGAGCTCAAACCACACCGAGCGTCAGCCATTTTGAGAACGGGAAAAAAGGAACGAGAGACAGCACATGTCACGTCAAGGGGCACACTGCTCGCTCCCTCACTATCCATCCTTTGGTTCAAACAGTCGTATACTGCCATTCAGTGGTCAAAAAAGGTACTACACACAAAACAAATTAACCAACATTTCTTTTTAAAATTTGGCAATAATTGCTAATTATTGCAAAATTTCAAACAATATTATTGTTTATCACAAACATTTATGAGACAATTAATCGCCCAAAAAAATTGTTATCGTGACAGGCCTAGTTCCAGACAATTTTCCCAGCTTCAAACTTACAAATTCTGACTTTCAGTAGGTTAGGGTTAGGGCTTGTCCCATAAGCTGTTAGCATGAGTGCTGCCCAGTGGCTGTGAACTCAACACAAACCTAAAACTTGAACAATTATAAACTTAAACTGCACAAAACATGGCATGTTAGCAGTAATCAGGTCTCTCTTGTAAATGAGTCCTCGAGGCTCAATGGGATTTACCTGTCTAAATAAAGGTTGATTGATAATATTCATACAAAGGAGGACCCCCCCCCCCCCCATTTGTGTACAACCTAATCTTACAGCAAGTCATCAGAGCAACCTTGTGAAGAAAGCTTAACATTTAACAATTCTCTTGTTTTGAAAGTTTTAAAAGACTCAGGAATGTTTATGATTTGTGAATGGATTTTTGTTATATTTCTATCAAAAGCTAATAATAATAATGTAGGAAGTGTGCTTGGGAGAAGAAAAGATATAACAGAACTGTGTGGAATATTCTGATGCATGCTCAATAATCCAGGTAGAAAAATCTAAAAAAAAAGTTAATTCAGGTCCCTCTGGACGTGTGGAATATTGTAAGTTAAGTGAGGTGGAAGTTACATTTAGGTCCTCTGAAAATGTCGTCTTCCTGCATGAGTTTAATAATTTCTCATGTGAAAATCCAGCTTAGTTCCTTCTGGTGGTAGAACATTGAAAATTAGCCTATTGCCTTCACCCACGTACTACGATAATAAGACTTGGAGGGGCATGTCTCGTAGGTTTGCAAACAAACAAGCATTTTCTGAGCATGTTTGGAGCACAGATGGCTGAATAGTGGGTGTCTTTATGCTTCAGAGCCTCTCCTTCCATCTTTCCTGTTTTCACTTTTGTCCTGTCCTCCCTGCCTCCTCTTAAGGCTAAGCTCGATGCACCCTCACCTCGCAATCATTTATTTTCTCCCCGTATCCCTCCCCCCCCCTTCTCTAAAAGCTTCCACACAATGTGACACCCTGCTCTTTGGCCAAGACTAGTGCTAAATGGTCAGACAGAATTAGAGGCATACATCACAGTAATCATGTTGCTTAATTATTCATAGGCTCCATCAGGCCTCTTCCTGGTGTGGCATGTAGTTATTAGAGTGGCAACATTAGTCTGCCAGAGGCTCCTGCTGCAGAACAGACAGAGGAGGGTAAAGCTGACTCTCCTTAGATCGACTCTTTATTATGCATTTCTGACTAATGGCTAATTGAATCCATTAATTTTCTATTCAGAAAAGGCTGATGGACAGAACTGAAAATATTACATTGTGTTTCATGCCATCCCATAGCTCCCTACAGTAAAGCACAAACAATTAATTTTTTTTTCCCCCACTGAATACAAAGATGAATGCCTCTTTTCAGTGCTTGACGGCCAAGCATTATGACAGTGGGCTTTGGTTGCAGAGATGCGCAAACATCAAAGGCTAAGTCAGACTTCATCAGTTCAGATTACAGCAGTTCAGCCTCCAGCTGGGCACACTGGGAGCAGATGGCCTCATAATCACCAGGGTTCATTCAAAGCTGTGTCAGAGGCCAAAACCAACTCGCAATATTTGATTTTATTTCAACTATAGCTTAAAATTCAGGACATGTCATCTGGTAGGTCAGGCTCCATGAATATAGTTTGTCATTTATTTGACAATGGTGCTTATTAGAGAGTGCAGTAGCTCTGAAGTGTCTAATAAGGTCTGCACACCGGGGTCACAATTGTTCTCCGAAGCTTTTAGCTTGTATCTTTCCATCAAGTACTCTCCTGCTGCCGGGGAATTTAAGAGCTTCTCCATAAAGAATGGGGTCTCTTCCTGGAATCAGCCTTCCTTAGATACAGGCTTCTTTGATGTGCTGTAGCACCTGGAGCTCCACACAAGCTGGAACACAGAGTTCACCTTTCCCCAGCTGGGACTAACACTGATTGAGATAAATATCCAGTTCAAACAGATCCTGCTTCTTTCTTTATATTAAACACAGCTGAGTTTTGATCTGACCGTGCAACAATTCATTTCTTTTAACATCCAGCAGCTTCTCTTTACTTGTTATGGGTGTCCCAGACAATAACTCGGAAAAGGAAACCCACAGACAGCAGTTTGATGTGACGTGCGGTGATCCTAGTTCAATGGAAAGCCAGCAAGCGGAATTCATAATGAAGCTTTGTGATGCTCGTGTTGCGTAGAGTGGTTCTACACGTCTGCCTCTCCGTACCACCCACATCTCAACAAATGCTTCTTATGACTCACACAGAATCGTGATGCCACACCGTGCGTGCTTTCTCCCCTGGAAATACAGAATCACACAGCACGACTGGTCAGGTTTGCATTCTTTTCAATGTTAAACCCTCATGAAAATAATTTGGAAGCCAAAAATAACAACAACAAAACAATGTAATCTAAATCTGAATTTTCTTCAGCACCGTCAAAATGAACTGTTTTGTCTTCTACTGCCGTTGTTGATGACGTTCTACTGTTACACAACACTGATGAATACTTTTCCCAGTTAAGCTAAATGATAATAGAACGCCACCATGTTAATGCCAAACAGTGTGAGCCGGCAGATGCAATTTCAATCTGAGGAGCTACCTCGGGGGATTGAAGGAATCAACGGCTTAGAGGAGATTGAGCTCTGCAGGTCTACTTGAATCATCCTAGCATCAACACAATTGACACTGAAACGTAGCTTTTTCAGTAGGCAGACTCAGACGCAAACAAATCTGTACTCACACACTCAAAAGATTCAGAAGGCTTGACTCATGGCACAGCCTTCCTTCAGCAAACACTGGCATGTTTGAGTGAATGCTGTTTGTCGTCAACGCTTGAGTCTGATATTAGACGGTCATAAAGACACTTGTTGCAGCTGGGTTCAAAACCACTTTGTTCTGATCAAGACAATTTATTTGTTATGCTAAAAATACACAATGAATAAAAGTGATCCAACCTTAAAGACATGTTACTACCATGCAAAGGTATAGCTGTAAAAATGACTTAAAGCCATTTTTGGATTAGGTAAAAATGACTAGCTGCGGTGGCCATCTTGGAGTTAACTCCAAAGACTTTATATTATAAAACTGGACCAGTACAAAGTGTCAGACGTTGATGCTTGAAGGGGAACAGCATCTCCAAAGGCTGGTACTACTACTACTACACATTTTAAGTAAGTTAACAGGATTTTGCCCTTATTATGATATAAGATATACAACTCTGCTTTTTTGCATGTTCTCTCTGTGCATGTGTGGGTTTTCTCTGCCTACTGTAGTTCCTCCCACAGACCAAAAACATGCATGTTAGACTGATTGGTAATTGTCCCTAGGTGTGAGTGAGAGAGTGAATGGTTGCTTGTCTCGTTTGTCTTGATGTGTCCCTGTGCTGGACTGAAGACCTGTCCAGGGTGTCCCCCACCTCTCACACAGTCACACAGTGGCGGCTGAATATGGACCACAGTAACCCCCATGATCCAAAAAGGAAGAAGCTGGTAAAAGATAATGGATGGATGGATGTTGACTCCTGTTCAGTCATGCAGTTCTTACCTTGTTGCTGTTTGATCAAATATTCATTGTTTTATAATAATAATAATACTAATACATTTTATTTGTATAGCACTTTTCTAAATACTCAAAGACACTTTACATGAGTAAAAAAAATAAAATCAATGCATAACACTTAAAAAAAACACAGTAAAACATTTAAAAAGGGCAAATTTAAACATTAAAAGCAATTTCAAACAGGTGGGTTTTGAGTTCTTTCTTAAAAGTGGAGCGAGGAAGCAGGCACGAAGCTCTAATAAGTTTAGCTGGAAGTATTCAAGAATGAAAAAGGTCAGGTAACGCCATGATTGTGTTCGGGAGGGTCAGTGGAACTAAAACACTTTGGTCCCAAAAATGCAACATGGCAGCTTCATGAACCTGGTCCTGCTAGCTTCTATTCGCAGCAACGAGAGAAGACAGGGACACCCTCTTGTTTGGTAATACATGTGCATAAAAGTTCATCAGTTGTGGATCCAAGTTAACAGGATTTTGCCCTTTCGTATATTATGATATAAACAACACAACTCAGTTTTTGTGCATGTTCTCTCTGTGCATGTGTGATTACTGACCGATGATTACTTTCTAACAGTTTAATTAAAATCAGGCCACTTGTTCATACTTTGCTAACAGTCAAACAAACATGCACACACACTCATGCGCGCACACACTCACACACACACAATGTCATAGCCTTCTAAGTTCCAATCCAAAATTTTCCAAGAAAGGCCGTGTGTGGAAACAGGTGGTCTGTTTCTTGAACGCACTTCCAACTTGAACGTTTGAAAATATATGTAGCTTATTTCCAGCAAAAAAAAATTGAACAAAACAATAACTAAAAAATCTTTTACAACTTGGATGAAAACGTAAGTTAACTTAATCTCACTTTACAAGTTCAAAAAGTGGTCAAAAAATCGTTCTACTACCTCCCATCATCACACAGGACATTTGACAAACAAAAGACCTCTCCACCACACCCCATGGTGTGTTCTTAATCTCTTTAATTAATGGGCGTGTCCAAAAGCTACCAAAGTAATCTAAACAATTCCATATATAAAAAATAATTGCAGATTTTGATTCCTAGTTAATTTAGATATATTTAAAAAAACAAAAAAAACAAAAAAAAAAACCCTACACTAGATAGTCAATATAATAAATATTTCATAATAATGGTGTGGAGAGGATGGCTGTAAGGGGAGAAGGGAGGCCATCTATTAAAAAAAAAAAAAGATATATTTTAACTGCCCAAGGAAAAACTAAATTGATAGAACTTATAATTTACAAAAATTCAACATAAATGGCCATAACACACAAAATCCCAGCCAATTACATAAATGCGGCTGCCTTTCATGATGGCGGGTGATAAAGAATGCAACAAGGAACTGAAAACTACAGAAAGCTACGGAAAGCTACAATACTTATGAGACGCTTCTGTATCAAAAGTTGACACAATTCCCTTAGATGCCAATAAAATGCTTCAAGTAAGTTTTGGTCAAAATACAAACAAATACCAGTACAGAAACTCTCTGTACACGAAGATCGACAGGCGCATAAGTCTTTTAAGTTTTTCTTTCTTTCAGCTTCTCTGTTCTTCAGGGGTCAACACAGTGAAATGAGTCGCACGAAGACGTGGCAATTATTTTTACACCGGATGCCCTTTCTGATACATCCACAGACACTGAGCTACCACAGCCCTCTGTGTGGAGCGGAGAGCTGATATCTAGGGCGCCTGGGGGAGCAGATGGTGGGGGTTAAGGGCCTTGCTCAAGGCCTCAAAGTGGGGCAAATGATGGTGGAGGCAGGTACGGGTGCTTCACCTTTCCCACCCACATTTTGATGTTGTCAGTACCGGAAGTTGAACCAGCGATCTTCCGATCACAGGCTCACCTTCTCTAACCTCTGCGTCACCATTCCCAATAAGTCAAAATAAAAATAGAAGTTCTAAAAATCTTTCTTCTGTGCACAATATACCATGGCATGCAGTTCACAGCTCAGTAACCTTTACAACAAATCAAGAAAAACTTGAGTCAGAGTGTAAATATCATTGAAAACTTTATGACAATTTCGAAGCCTAACGCTGGAAATTCAAGCTTAAGGCTGCAATAACAGTTCTGTTATGAACCGTCTATTTTTCTATGATGATTCTGAAAAATACAA
This sequence comes from Nematolebias whitei, assembly GCF_014905685.2. Lineage (NCBI taxonomy): Eukaryota > Metazoa > Chordata > Actinopteri > Cyprinodontiformes > Rivulidae > Nematolebias > Nematolebias whitei. The sequence continues at coordinate 22,846,730 of NC_056502.1, read as the reverse complement.
GCCAGCAATCAACAAGAAAGTCTGATCTTCTTGGCTTCTTTTCCTAATCTTGCATTCTAGGTCAGTGCAGTCTCTCAGGCTGCTCACATTGTCTTTGTCTCAGTTTTCCGCCGATCTAGAGTCTAGAGATCTAGAGTCTAGAGATCTAGAGTCTAGAGATCTAGAGTCTTTATCACAAGGTGTTTTCATTAGCATCTGGATGCTACAGATTTCCCAGAGCTCCTTTTTTTACTTCTTCGTGTGTTGCACACTTTTTCCACATTATCCCCCAGCCTTTATTGCACCTTGCGCTTGTTAATACAACAAGCAAAAATATTGTTATTGGAGGGGGGGGGGAATCACATAAAATCAATTAAATTATTTTTAAGTTAACTGTCAAAGTCAATTATAGACTTGTTGGTCAAATTCATTTTAAGGAAATTTTCACAAAGTGTGAAATGAACTGAATGTAAATAAACCATGGCAATTTTAACCAGCAGAGTAATATTCTACAAAGTGCAGCAACAGGGATATATAACGGGGGAGGGGGTGAAGGCAGGGAGGGAATGGAGGTTACAGCAATCGCATATTGCTTTTCTATTTATGCACATATACAGTTCAGATCACGCTGCGCTTCCTCCCCTGAGAGCTTGTTGAGCAAATGCGTCTGAAGCTTGAAAGCTATGCACGATACATCCCAAATCCAAGGAAGTGGAGCAGAGTAGCGGGTTCGTATAAAATCATTATCTCTGCTTTAAAAAAAAAAGTAATATGGAGCATTTCTAGATATAGAAAATTCACTCTTTTGTTGTTATAAAGAGCCCAGACATCAAATTCACTCCATTTTTGCTCCACATTGGCCAACTCCTTCAATTCAGAGGCATTTTTGCCATCACTAAGAGAATAAACTGGTTTTTAACTACCACTGTGACATTCAAATGTTCACCACTGCTATTATGGGAGTCCAGCATGGTTGTTGTGGCTCCTGCAAAGACATATTGAGGGAGCCAACATGTTCTCCACAGGTCACTCCCTCACTGCCCTGCACCGTTCAGCATCTTTGGCCTGCTGTTCGTAGCAACGAGGTGCCTTGTTAATGAACAGCAGAATAAACACCTGCTGCTGAGTCCGCAGGGACCCAACTGACACACCACATGGAAAACCAACTGCAGTTATAAAAAAAAAACATTTTAAAAGTAAAAAAAAGAAAAAGAAAAAGTTTAATAATCAGTCCCAAAATCTGTCATTTTGTTTTATTACTTATTCAGACCGTGTAAACATTTTCTATTTATTTTAATTTAGCCTTCTCTCTCTCAGCATCACTTGGTCACTGAAGGTGGTTGTCATGACAACTCAACCCACAGGAGCTGGCTACCTTCCCTGTTACCGTAGCAACTGGTTCCCTACAGAATTTCAAGCGTGTCGCTCTCTCTCCCTCTAGTACTCATTACGAGTCTGCCTCTCTCTGTCTCTCTCTCTCGTGGACCATGTTTGGACGTCGTGTTGGGCTTTCTGTCTGCAGCAGGTCGTCCACCAGCGGCTTAACTCTTCATTAGTTTTGTTTTGTAAATTATATGTAAAATACTGGGACTGCATGAGCTGGGCTTGTTTCTCTAAGAGACAAAAACTTGTAATGTGCAAATCAAATGACAGATACTTTCACATAAAAGTGGTGATGGCTAAAAAGTAAAGGCAGAATATTACTATAATCCAAATTAAATAAATATGATTGTAAACTATAGTTAATTGATTACAGACATGAAATTATAAGTTTATTACCAGTAATAAATAAAGCAATATGAAAAACCAAAAGTAAGTTTTTCTAAAGTATAACAAATAAGGCCATATAACTAAATTTCACAAAGAAATCAGAATATATGTGTTTCTGTATTTTATTCATTTCCCCAACAATTCATTTTTAAAACGCCTTTAATTGTGATATATATAATATATTATATATACAGTATATATATATACATTATATATATATATATATATACATACAGTATATATATACATTATATATATATATATACATTATATATATATATATATATATTGCTGAGGTTGTAACCTACCAGTGCAGTTTATCAGATCACTGACATTGGTTTAAAGTACACAGACATACATCCAGCCATCCATCCATTATCTTTACCCGCTTCTTCCATTTTGGGTCACGGGGGTCACTGGTGCCCATGTCCAGCAATCACTGTGCGAGGGGCGGGGTACACCCTGGACGGGTCACAAGTCCATCACAGGGCCACATAGAGACAAACGAGACAAACAACCATTCACTCTCTCACTCACACCTAGGGACAATTTAGAGTTACCAATCAGCCTAACATGCATGTTTTTGGTCTGTGGGAGGAAACTGGAGTACCCGGAGAAAACCCACGCATGCACGGAGAGAACATGCAAACTCCACCCAGAAAGGCCCCTGGACCGGGGTTTGAACCAGGGACCTGCTCGCTGAGAGGCAGCAGCTCTACCAGCTGTGCCACTGTGCTGCCCAAAACACAGACATGATGTTCAAAAATGAAATAATAAAAAAGAAGTGTTCTTTAAAGAAATACCCGATGCTTGCTGCCTCACGTGGCACAGTTGTGAACAAACATCATGTGCAATCTTCAAGCACTCTGAGTGTGTGTTGGGACTGATTCTCAGCTATGACCACAACACATTTTAGCTCAACATCAGTTAAACTGATTGTGTTGCAACCGTTTTTGCATTTGCTTAAACTGGTTAGCTGTGGCGGCCATCTTGAACTGAGCTGACTATAAAAGTGCATCAGTTATCGATGTACAGTAGCTTCACTGGTTACTGACCTTTAAATAATCGTTGCTTGTTAATTCATAAACTAATTTGCTAACAGCCAGAAAAACGAACACACAGATGCAGGTTAATTCATGACTGCCCTTCTTTCATGGTGGCAATAAATAGTAACAAAAGAGACAGAGTTAAATAAGCTTCACTAAACATTTATAAATGATTCTGCATTGCATCCACGAGCTGAACATGCGGAGAATCAGTTTCATTTTTATATTTGGGTTCCAATATATAGAAGAAATAGATCATTTAGAAAAGAGCTGCACAATGTCAGGAAAATATGTGATTGCAACATTTTTTATCAAATATTGCAATAACCGTATTAGTTTCAATAAACCCACATTTCCCTCACTCCTCCTTCATACTGTTTTAACACGCGCTCATCGTCAGTATTTCCTCTATGCTGTGTACTTTGTGTATGCAAGCCTCATTTCCAACACAAGAGCTTGACTTTCAAATCCAGATGACTAAATCCATTTAGAAAAACATAAAAATTCTGGGCTCATGTAAGGCAGCCATATCCTGTTTTGCTTTGACGCTTAGTATTTAGACTGAAGCCACTCTGGTAGCATAATGTGTGCTGGATGAGCAGACTGCAGGAGATTAAATATTAGTGTTATCTTATTTCCTCTGGATATAAATGCACCGCAGACTGACCAGTTGAAGGGAAAATGGCTTGATCATTGAGACAATCTATAAAAATGACCACTTACCAGAGTCTGGAACTTCCATTTATGCTTTTGAACTATTATCTTTCCAAGCAAATGGAAATATTGTTTTTTATCAGCTTATTTATATGTTATTTTTTTCTTGTCATGAAGGAATTTTTATATACATATATATATATATATATATATATATATATATGTATTTTTTTTTTTTGATTAAAAACAGCCACAACACCATCCAGTTCACTCTTTCCTTCACTACAATTTGCACCATCAATTCATGTCTTTAAAGTAGGCACATGTGTTTACACAAGCAGACAGAGTCAAATAGTCAGGGAACATTTTGTCTCATGGGAAGGGAGGGGATGTTTGAGGCTCCTTTGGTGGAAATCTACCCTTTCTGATAACAAATTCCATCCTCAAACACGTGAATGCTCGCAACCACAGTTTGATCTATTTAGAGTTTCAAAGCAGAAATGGTCTTTTTAGGTGTTTGCATTGCTGCATTTATTTACAATGCATGCTTATAGGTGAGATTAAACTAGTGCACACCTCATGGCATGAGCAAATAGTGATGAAACATTAGAGTCGTCATTCATGCTACAGATCTGTGGACATTCCCTGCAGGCATATTCACAACTCCCTCATCCACTCCAAGTATAAATTGTCAACATACAGTATAATATAATCCTAGAGCCCATTTGGTATCCTGAAAGTTAAAGCCTGGAACAGGAACAACATATTCCAAAGTCTGGTCCCAGTATAGGTTTTACTCCCCACCTCCACATAAAGAATAATGCCCTTATAAAATAAAATTTCAAAAGGCAGGCAGGATGTAAACCCCACATCCTTAATGTGCACACTGGTCCAAAAAATACAACACAACACAATAAACCAGGTCCTGCTGGTCCCAACTCCAACAAAAAGAGGACAATTTGTTTAGTTTAATATGAGATGGTGCAAACAAGGTGCACCAAATGTTAACGCAAAACTTAATGCTATTAAAAATAACTTTAACCTGCTAACAAACACCTTGCAAGTGAATGCAACAAATTTCCATATGAAGTCAGAACAACAGAGGGAAACATCAGGTTTGTGCTGATTTGGTTGATATTAAATCGTTGGAATGTGCTGTGGTCAAACAAAAAGCAGTGGTGTGAATACAAAACCTGTCATTTGGAGGACAGGCAGTATGTTGTTATATTTTCAGATCTTTAAAAATTGAAGGAGAAAAAAAAACAACAAAAAACAGCCAAACTAGAAAAGGGAAGAAAATTTAACAAGAGGTGAGTTTGCATGAATTATTCAAGAAGTACAGCATGCACGCGATGGGGAAAAAAGATGTCACCGGCCACCTCAAGCTGCTAGGGCGGATGCAGAAACAGTATCTGTATAGTGGAGGGGAGGGAGGGAGGTACAGGGGAGAGACAGCCTTTGGGATGTGACAGAGAAAACAGAAGAGGAGGCTGGGACCAAATAGAAGGCAGGAGCGTGAATGTTTGTCTTTAATTTAAAGTGAGGAGAGAATAGCGAGGGGGGGGGGGGGGGTAGGAAAAACAAGTAGCATGAAAAGGGTGATGGTGGATGTCTGAGTGTTGAAATGAGGGGGCGACAAGTGCCAAAGTCACGTCAGCAAGCAAGAGCCCCAACCCTTTCAGCACCTTCAATAATTGATGGAGTGTGCCATCTTTCTGAAAAAAAAAAAAAAAATGGATGTGCAAGTCTGAGTTTCTTTGTCCACAAATACAAAAAAAAAACTTCTCCAACCGCATGTTACATCGACAAATATTTCTTCAGTCTGATTGAAGACAAACTAAATTAAATCAAAGCTTCATAAAGTGATAAAATGCTTGTTTACACACCAAAGTAATTCTGCCAGAAATCTAAAAGAAGATATATTTATACTGCAGGTAAGACTCCATTTGCAGAATTATAGGTACCCACAGGGCCGGCCCAAGACATAAGCAAACTAAGCGGCTGCTTAGGGCCCCGGGGACGCTAGGGGGCCCCCTAAGTGGAATTGAAAATTAATTTATTTTTTTTTAGTAATGATTTCTGTGTGATTCTATTTAATATTTTAAGTTCAGCTTTTGCAAATAGTTGCATACATTTATACAGTTTTAAGACCTAATTATTCAACTTTAAATTTATTTTTAAAAACCATTTTACATGGTTTAAATTTAAACCATTTAAATTTACAATATTTGAGTATTTCATTGATTTTTTTTTTGTCTGTTTTTGCACAATTTAATTTATTTTTATGCATCTAAGTTATTTTATCTGTTCATTGTTGATCTTGCTCTGCAAATTACTTTGAACATTACTGTTGCAGTTCTTTGGAGCCAAAGCTAATAAACCAGATGACACTTCAGATGTAAAATATATTGGATACTGGTGTTTTGTTATTTTTGGTATTACTTTTAGTACCACTGATATATACATATAGGATAATGTAAAGAGGGCTGTCAGAGTTTCAGTGAGTTTATGATAGGTAGGTGAATGATCTGATCATCTGACTGCTGATTGCAGTAATCCACATTATTATTAGCAGAAATAGAGGGCCCCAAACCTAATTTCGCTTAGGGCCCCATGGAGGCTTGGGCCGACCCTGGGTAACCATTATGGCTAAGCACAAAGCTAACAACTAGTTTAATAGTTAATTCATTCATTTAATTTTGGTTAATCAGTTACAACACACAAAAAACCACAAAAACATTATAAATCAAAAGTTAGAATCTTCAGTCTGTTAGTAGGACTACTGCTTTAGTCAAACTGAGTATAAGTAGGCTTGGTCCAAATTGGGATTAATTTAGTCAACATTAAAAATACTAGCAAAGAAGGTACTTTGTATACTCACCCAGAGATTTTTACTCATAAATGAAGCAACAGCATTTATTTCTAGAAGAGGGGACTTCCAGGTTTCTCTACACCCAACACATAACGTTACGTCTAAAAGGGGGCAAACTTGGGAAAGTTATTAAATAAAGTGTATGCTTTATATTTGATTACCAATTGCAGGATCAGAAAGTTGACACCACTATTCTCAATCTAAAGCAGAACCCTTCCAGTCACGCCGTACTGGACCAGCCTCTTCTGACCGAGGAGGTTACATAAAGCATTTTTTAATCTCTTTGGGCTATTATTCTGATTATCTCTGAAATGCAATTTATGTAGCGGCAGCTATCGCCACATTTGGATTAACATGCTTAAAATAACCCTTTTGTTCTGCATCCACCTTTCTGCAGAAGTTTGATTTTTCTCCCTGAGATTATGAATGCTAGTGTGATATATTCATATTCATTTAGAGCCGTAACCTCATGAACTCAGCCAGGGGGTGTTGGGAAAACAGAATTTGCAATCCGGCTTTCATATGCTCCACTCTGTAACAGGTTTCTTTCTTGCGTTTGTTGAGTGAGAACTGGTCTGAGATCCTTTGTGAACACACACATACACACACACACACTCCACCCTGCAGGCCATTCTACATGCTCTACATCACTTTCCCTCTCTCCTCCTCTGGTTCTCACATCAGCTGCTGCGCCTGAGCAATCCCATGCATCTGGAGCAGCCTTCAGTCCCTTTCAATGCACTCTCTCTATTTCATCCTCTGAGCATGAGCGTTATCATCACACTGCAGATGCCTTTGGAGGGAAGGAGGGCTTCTCCCAAACCTCCTAGTGGCTGCAGGAGGGCTAAACAGATCTCTTTTTGCCAGCATTTAACTTTTCCCACATAAGCTCAACCCATTCGACTAACCGAGGCTGTGATTTGAGCTGCGAGGGCCTCGAGCTGCAGCGATTTCTCCAACGCTGCAAGACACCAGAGGGGAGGAAGAGCTGGATGTAATCAGGATGACTGTGCTGATGTAGCAAACACACAGTTTCCCTTCCACACATATTGAAACAATCCTGGGGTCCAGGCTTCTGGCGTTTTTCACACAGGTGCAAGCAATCGTAATTGAAGTACTCCAAGCTTGAAATTGTCCCATAAATCCATATGTTTTATCTGGCATTCAGTGAGTGGCTGTTGAAAGGTGAAGTAATGTTTGGGAAATAAGGAGCTCTCTTTTTAGAAACGCTGTTTTTTTTAGTAATTATGTAAATTCCAGAGAGAGTATAGCAGTCAGGGAAGCCAAAGACGTTAACAAAGCAAAAGCAGGGCGCTAATATATGCATCATGACAAACAAACCTGTTAAACCAGACACATAAACATTAATTATCTTTGAATGGGGGAAAAAAAACATCTGTTGACTGTGTTCAATTTTTGAAATGAAGAGTTGGTGATTTGACTTGAAACTAATACCGCAAGAGTTTTACTGCAAAACACGATATAAATCTCCTAATGTTTGAACAGTTGTTCTAAATGACTAAAATAACGTTGGCTTGGCTCGACCTTACAGAGAAACATAAATGGTGCAGTGTTATGACTCGAGTACACTTTTACACAGTTTTGTTTTTAAAGCAAAGTGGGAAAAGTGGAATGGACTTAAAGAGATAGTTTGGTCATTTTTAAAGTTGATGTTTTGTCCAATAGTAATTAGTTCTAGAAAAACTGACAAACTCTCAAATCAAACATGATCTGGACTCATTTAACATCTTACCTCTCCATCAATCTGGTTTCAGGAAACAACACAGCACAACGATTGCTTCACTGAAGGTTTTTAATGACATTGTTGAAGCACTGGATGCTAAGGATTATTGTGCTGCACTTTTCTTAGACCTGTCTAAAGCTTTTGACACTGTGGATCATAACATCTTGTGTCATAAGCGCTCAGAAACTGGTTTCTCAGATCACACCATTGGTTGGTTCTCTAACTATCTTTCAGACCGGAGGCAATGTGTTCAACATAATGGTACTTCCTCCAGTTATTTAACAGTCAACAATGGTGTACCACAAGGCTCAGTCTTAGGACCCACCCTCTTGACAATCTACATAGGTAATGCAGGTCAGAGCATCCCTGATGCCTCCATACCCTTCTATGCTGATGACACAGTTGTTTATTGTTGAGCTAAAACTGTTGATAAGTCTTTCCAGTTTTTTGCAATCCGCTTTCGACATCATCCAGTCAGATTTGTTCCACCTCAAACTTGTCCTAAATGCCGACTAAACCAAACGGATGCTTTTCTCAAACAGGAAGTTGGTCCCATCAGTTCTTCCTCTGATTTTATCCTATAATCGTGTCCCTATTAAGTTTGTCAATTCCTACAACTATTTGGGTATCTGTCAATTTGCATCTCTCTTTTAAGCTCTACGTGGAAAACCTAGTAAGGAAAATGAAAGTTAAACTGGGTTTCTTTTTCAGAAATAGATCCTGTCTAACTCTGAATGCTATGAAACACTGTGTAACTGTGACTTTCCTTCCCTCCATTGACTACGGTTATATTATCTACGATATATGAATGCTACTACAAGCACCCTGCAGATGTTGGATGCTGTCTATCACGGTGCACCAAGATTCGTAACTGGCTGTAACTGCTTTACCCACCATTGCACCCTGTATTCACTGGTTAACTGGACATCATTAACTTCACACAGACTCTCCCACTGGTACATTTTCATCTTTAAATAACTTATTGGTCTGCTGCCTTCATACATCTCCTCCTACATGTCTCTGCGTGAGTACAGCTACAGCGTGCGCTCTCAGGACATCATTACTTGTAGTGTTCCCTCAGTGAGAACTGAACCAGGTAAAAGGGCCTTCTCCTACTCTGCTCCTGTTTCCTGGAATATCTTACAAAAAGATATGAAGCTCTTGACCTTGACCGCTCTAAGTGGCTTCAAACATTTGTTATGTTCCTGGCAAAAACCAATGTAGACATCCTGTTTTTAGTTTTCTACACCGCCTTATAACCTAGCTGTTTTTTTCCGCTACTTTGTCTTTTTGACTGTCCTTTTGGTTGCTATTTTAGTTTAACATTAAAAAAATAATAATTGTACAGTATGTCTCTTTTATGATTGTCTATTGTTGTCGTTGTTATCCACTGTTGTCATCACTCTTTGTTAAAATCAGGTCTCTCTTGTAAATGAGTCCCCAAGGCTCAATAGGATTAACCTGTATAAAAAAATGTTGAATGAATGATTAGTTGGTAGCTTATCAGTCATAAAGCAAAAATAATGGAGTAAAGGGCTGAAGGCTCTCCAGGCCGGGAAAAACAATGCCAAGAAGATGTGTTAATAAGTTTTCAGGCTTATAAAACAAAAATAACCTCCTGGTTTGAAATAACTATATTAGCTAATAATAAACCTCAACATTTTTGCATGAAAACCTTAAATAAGAGGCCATCGTTTGGCTAGCAATTAGCCTAGCCTGGACAGAGGCTTTTGCCTTTTTCTTCGCTCCAAGTTTTCTGACTGATGAAAAAGCTGGTAAGGTACCAACTACTGACGACTACGTGACAGATCATCACTCAAAAATGAACAAACTATCCCTTGAAATACAGCAAAGTTTTTACAATGAACAAAAGAGCTGCACTCATCAGATGTTCGATGGTTGTGGCCTTGCTTTGAAAGACATTTAACAAAAAGCAGCTCATTGCAACAACAACACAATCTAAAATGCGCAAGTTGAAATTAACGAGTAGTTTTTCTGCTTGGTTACAGCTGAAACAACAAACTATGAAAATACTGTTGAATAAAACTAGCATGTTGTGCAAACCACAGAGACACAACCTTCACTATAAACACCACCTTTTGTCGCACTGAAGCATTAGTGTTTCTCTAAGAAAAAAGTGAAGCATACCACATTTAATGCTTTGATCCAAGTGATAAAATTATATTTATTTACAAAGTATTTTTGGCCAGGCTATTCCACACCACTAACTGGAGACATATTGCTATGTCATTTGTCTCCTCTCTGTTGTCATATGGGAGAGATTTGACAAATTAAAAAGGCAGTCATTTGACTACCAGATAATAAGTCCAGTACTGTTCTGATTTAAAACCAAGTCTTTCATCTGCTCCTATTTCTGAAAACTTATTTACTTTATCTTTACTTTCTTTTGCTATGCTCCTTTCTTGCGTCCTACTGAAAGAAACATTTAACAAAATGTCAAATGATCTGGGGATGTGCTTTAAGTAGTGAATAGGACGGTGTGAGAGAAATTAAACACAAAGTCTCTGTGAAAACTTTACAGTCATCTCATTTTATTCTTATGAAACATCTTAAAGTGGGACAACAAGTGGCCCATCAAGGAGAACAAAGACATTGTCCACTTCTAATTGAGATATCTCAAAAATAGACGTCAGACTTGGCAGAAGCTCTTAAAAAGGCATCCTCACCAAAACGTTCTTAGCATGGTGCACTAATCTGAGATCAACTTTTCAGAGGAGAAGCCAAGACCGGAGTGGCTAATCGGGAGGACCGGGACATTTCCCAGTGGGCCGGTCTGATATAGGGCTGGTGCTCAGTCATAGCCGTTTTATCACCGGCCATGACAGAATCATTTATTCACACCATCAGTTTATCACTGCAGGGCCGCCCCGCCTCCACCCAGGGCTGGCTCCGCCTCCACCCAGGGCTGGCCCCGCCTCCACTGGCAGCTATCTTTTTTTCTTTTTTTTTTTTAGGTTTTTTGCAGACACACCCTGGCGTAACACGTCAGTGTGCTCGGTCAGTGGTGTTTGAAAGATGGAAAGTAGACAGAGCAAATGTGTCACGGAGAAGACTAGAGTTAAAAAGAGGAAGCTCTAGAAACAGACTCAGCTAAATGTGCAAAGAATTGGCACCTTTTTCACTAAAACGAGCTTGCGGTTTGTATCGTTAAATGAGGACGATGACACGGATAAGACAAGATTGAACTTTGCCTGCAAACCACCGTTCAAGTTAATTAATTATCAAGTCAATGAATTGTGGCATTGTAGCACGTAACATATATAATTTGAATAATGGTATGATGTGACGCCGTATAACTGGGAAACTTTGTCTTGTAGTCCTACAGAGATACAGTGCCAGTCATGAACCCACAAGCCCAGAGTGGGCAGGTAGGATTACTCATTGACTGAATATTATTAGAATTAATAGAATGAAGAGTATGGTGTAGACCTGCTCTATATGAAAAGTGCCCTGAGATGCTAAATGATTCAGTTGGTTCCATATAGTGTTGTATTCAGGCCCAAAAAAATCTGATCCGACCCGGCCCCATCTTGCAGTCATAATTTCCGAACCCCACCCAACCCGACGAATTAACAGTAATTATAGGTCCGAACCCGGAAAACCCCCCAACATTTTAAATGAATTATTAACGGTCGGGGACGCACAGCTTAATAAAAACGGCAGAAGATTCGGAGCTGAGAGGTGTTTGTACTTTCATGGCCTTAAAAAAAACATTTAAATCCCATTTCTGCCTTCAATCTTCTAAATTACTGAGACAGGCAGACAGCTCTGATACACGTCTGCTTTAGGATCTCACCTGTTTGGGTCGTCGGCCGTGCGCGTCCACTGAGTGCAGCGGCTGAATGAACGTCCATTTGGGTGATGGATCACTGCCTGGCAGTACAGTCCCATCTGAAGCTTAAATGAACTTTTTATCTCTTTCAAGGCCGGTCACCTCGCGGTGAAATGGCCGTGTGCAGCTGGTGGATGTATGGCAGGCCATGTTATCATATAATTGGATCGCGGCTGATCCTGACCTAATTAAAAGCCCGACACTGGCCCGGCCCGCCCATTAATCACATTATAATGGCCCGGCCCTGCTCTAATCCGGGTCAGTCCGGGTCGGGTTTCGGGTTCCGGTTACAAGTGACAGCTCTAGTTCCATCTTTGTTATTGAAAACTTTTGGTATCGCTATATTAGGGGTTTGATGAGGATGATAAGAAAAAAAAGTATGTTTAAATGTAGATGTTTAACAACCCATTAAAATACACCAGAATGCCAGAAAATAGCATGAACTTTAGTCAAAATTTTCTGGGGGAGAACCCCCAGAGGCCCCCCACCTATGTGTCTCTCCTCACATTATTAACGCTTCTGACGTCAACGAAATAATCATCCAACAAAAGCTATTTACATCCAGAAATAAGGAGGAATTAAACTAGAGACCTATACGTGTTTTGGGTGATACTCTCAAGAAAAGATCAAGATTATAAGACTGTCTTTAAACTTTGTGAAACTGATTGTCCAAAAAAAAAAAAAAATCCTCCAGTTGTCAATTTTTGAGTCTTTCCTTTAAGTATAAATTAAAAATATAATACTTTTTTTAAAGAAGTGGAAGCAAGAAGAAACCCCCAACTGAAGCGAACCGACGATCCGAAGGTTGCGCTGATGTCACTCATTAGTTTGTCACCTCTGGTAAGAAGCGAATGGAACATTTGTGGCTCTGCTTTTTCCTGAGGAAGTGTGCAGCTTTTATTTCATAATGACTGCGAGACCTAACCCAGATCCTGTGCGCATGTGTTGCTGCACTACAAAAACTCGAAAAGGAAGCCAGATAAAGAAAACGGGGGGGGGGGGGGGGGATATTTAAAGCAGTTAAAAGGTACATTTTTTTGCCCACTGGCGCAGCCATATAACAGAGTAGCGAGCACACGGGAATCCATTAGTGGAACCCGATTATCTCTAAAATTAATCGAGTGTGTGTGCGTGCGCATATATGCGTGTGAAAGAGCAAAGGAGATCTAGCTGACTTTATGTTTTTTCGTTCTGTTTTTAGAAAAAAACACAAATCCGCTTGTGTTATGGCACGGACAGGCAGATGGGGGTGGGAGGTGGATGAATCTGTGAGACTTGGTGGAGGGAGAGTGGGGTCAGGAGGGTCACATGGCGATTTGGTGACTTCTTATGTGTATCTAATCCCATCTCATTTTATCTTTGCTAAAACGTGCTTCCTACCTTCCTTCATTTGCCTCTCCCACACAGCGTCCTGGTTAGTTCCCTCCCTTCATGCTCACTGCTGTCCGAGCCCATCTGCCTTTCTGCAAACCTGTAGCTAGTTTCAGGTTTATTCAGATAAACCCTCCTGGACCAGAGTATTGACTCAAGCTGAACTTTGACTTTTTAAATCAAATCTTATATGCCTTAAGAAATATAAGCTTTTTTTTTTTTTTTGCCATTGCCTGTGTGTGCCTGTCTGTTAACAAAATATATCTTGGACCACAGGACAAATGTAAATGAAACATTCAGAAAATGATCATTGGATTTCCTTTTACAGCTGTTTAACATCTGGAGTCAGCCCAATCCAAAATGACCATCTCTACCAACTAACTTAAAGAAACATAAAAATGACTACAACTCAGTCAGTTTTAAAGGTTTTGAGTTAAAAATTGTTGTGGTAGTAGCAGAGACTGATTCCCAACACAAGGGTTGAGTGCTAATAGATTGTGCAACATATATGGTTCAAATTTAGCAATAAACTATATGCATTAGTCAGCTCGGTCTGTCTGTTAACAAAATATTTCATGAATCACTGAATGAATATTATCAAAACTTTCAGGAAACAATTACTGGACAAAGATCTACAGCTCATTAACTTTTGGTGCTTACTCAAATTAAGATGGCCACCACACCAACCTCACCGTAGAAAACACAAAACAGGTCTAATTTGATTAGTTTTATGGATATTGTGCTGAAATTTGTTTTAATAATAGTAGCCATGTCATTCACAACAAATAGCCTTAATTATACTCATCTTTCCTAAAAAATAAAATAAAATGTATAAAAAAGAAGCTTTTACTGTTCGAGTCTACCTTGTTCGTTTGTTAGCAAAATATTTCATGCACCACTGGATGAATGTTACCGTATTTTTTCGGACTATAATGTGCACCGGATTATAAGTGAAATAAAACAGTCAGATAAGTCAGACTTTATTCAACTCATTCACAATAACCACATAAAATCGGCTCCAGGTCAATAAGCACAACCAGCATAAGGCTCACTTCCGATTATTGAGAAAAGTAAAGGATTTTAAATGCGCCTTATAGTCAGAAAAATACGGTACTCAAACTTTTAGAAAGTAATCACTGGAGCTAAATCTACAACTGAGAGTCACTCGTGACACAGAATCTCAAAGATTATAATGCTTTATTATAAAGTAGAGAAATAAAAATCATGCAAAACAGAAAAAAATGTTTCAAACAATCTTCATTCTTTTATTTTGAAGCTGGTTCTATTCCTGTACTGACTGAAGGAAAGTCCCGCTGCCGCTGATTTCAGATGGAACAAAGGATTTTGAGCAGTGTCAGAGTAACCTGATATAAACTGCCCCAAAGGATTTCAGAGCTTATTTGAAAAAAAAAAGAAAAAGATTTGAATAAAAAGTCAATATTCTGCCCAGCCCTATGAGGCGTATTCACAGCTGTTAATTTTATCCACGAAGGGCCCGCACGATGTGGAATGACGCAGGTAATTTAATATTATAAGCTACTCAAGTGAATATTCATCGTATCAGTTATTTGCTTTATTCTTGTAGTATTTAAGCTCTATTTTTCTGCTTTAGATGTCCTCAGATTTAAAAAAGTATTGCCGTTGTTTATGTAGCATTTGACCAACGCATGGTTTGTGAAAATTTGACATTTTATTTTAAAAAATGGCGCACTACAGAGTGTATTATGAAACAATAAAAGCAACAAAAAAGCAGTGCTTTAAGTTAATTTTTAATCATGGCAAACAACCGACTATCCGAGAACTGAACTGAGCAGATTCTTTGAAAATAACAAAAGTTAAATTCTTCCAGAATTGTATAAAATATTCCAGAGAAGTTCTACTTTATGACATTTAGGTCGATCTGTCGGCAGTTTACGCTCCGGGTGACACAGACAGTGTTGCAGTAATTAGTTCAGCC
>NC_056502.1:22790014-22831084 GCF_014905685.2 Nematolebias whitei | reverse complement strand
AAATTTGACAATAATTAGTAATTATTGTCAAATTTAAGAAGAAATGTTCAATTTGTTTTGCGTGTAGTACTTTTTTCGACCACCGGATGGTAGTATAAGCCTGTTTAAAGCGAAGGATGGATAGTGAGGGAGCGAGCAGTGTGTCTCTTCAAGAAAAATGGGAGGGAGGCCCCTTGATGTGACATGGGTTGTTTCTATTGGGTTCTCAATATGGTGAACACTCGGTGTGGGTTGCGCTCTTTAGCATAGCATTTTTCACAGAAAGCTTTAAATAAAATCAGTAAACAAGTTATCAGCTTCTTTTTGCAGAGAAAAACAACTTTTTAACGAAGGCACGGGTTTCAACCATGAATTTTGGAGCTTCGACAAGACGGAGGTTTTTTTTCCCCGAGGTCGGCCTCTTAGCTTAGCTCGTAGCTTAGCTTCTTTTAACAATCCAAAAACGCAATTTTGGATTGTTAACATGGATTTTAAAGAGAAAAGAGAAAGGGAGGGGTCAGTGAAGAGCACCGGAGTTGAGCCTTTTGTCATCCAGTGTCTTCAGTAGAAAGAGTGAAACACGAAGAAACGATAAAGTCGATAAATGAAAATGAAGTCGATAATTTTCATTTATAATGCGATTAATTGATTTATTGTTTATAGGGACAGGCCTACTCTCAACCCTGATCTTATGGTGTGTTCAATTTGTGCTCAAAAGTTGAAATTTCTGATTTGGAAAAATCATCTTAGAAGCTAACAAAGTCTCTGGCATGCCAAAGCGACCATCTTAGCACCAACATAACTGGTTTGTTCCACTTTGGAGTAAGCTGTTGGGGGAAGATACAGTTTTGTGTTGTGTGTTTCATTGACTGATGAAGCCTTCCGGATCGAAGGTGAAATGTTTCAGCACACAAAAAAAAGAAACTGTCTAGACGACCTGACTGAAAAATGTTGCTTCTTAGAAGCTAGGATTCAGATTTAGTCAGTTTCTCACCTGGCTTGACATTTAAACTCAACATGGCTACCTCACACATGAGAAGTTGTGATAGTTGCAGTAATAAACCTTTAATTTGCACTTGTGTAGTTCAGATGTCAGTAAATCAGTCACAGAGGTAGAATTGTACCACCTCATGTTGCACTGTTTGAAAAACACAATGACTTGCCAGGTTACTGAGAACAGCTGTTAGCAAACCCTGCTGATTTTTAAAGTTGCAGCATTACTTCACTGTTACTACGGTAGCCTAAAAGGGACAAATTAAACTCTGACAAGATTTTTCTTTGTGGCCATGGCAAAAGCATGTGATCAGCTGGTTTTGGATGTCAGCAGCAAAACTGGTTGATCCACTCTGAGAAGGTGCTATTTAAGAGACTGAGCTGAAAACAGCAGCTCAGACTGAGGAAGTCTCTCTGATGAGAGACGAAACGTTTCTACATTTTTTTGTTGTTTTGCTTTGTTTTGTTTTTTTGAATGTCCAGAGGACCAGATTTAACTTTTTTAGATGTTCAATTATGATAAACTCTGGAGAATCTTGCCTTAATTAACACATGAGCCCATTTTAGCAACTCTGGCAATTAAAAGCTTCTAGTCTTTTAAATATTTGGATCTCTAACTACTCAATGCAGGACACAGTCCTCGGCTTTGGTTTGGACACTTCTTTGTGCAAACATCTAGAAGGAGATGGTTGCAGAAGTGATAAAAGGTGCTCATCTTTATACATTTACCTTAAAATAGATACTAAGAGAAGTATAAAATACGACGTTAAAAACTTGTTTTGTTGTTAGAATAAGCAAACTTCTGAGAGTGTGGATAATCCTTAACCGATCGCCCAAGATCAATATAGTTGCCTCTCTTTGGCCACTAAACTTTACAATCCACACTCCCGTCATAATATTGTTATATTAAAAGGTTTTTGTTTTTATTGGCAGGTACATATCGGTCTAAAAGTACTTCACGTGGAAAAAAGATCCTCTCTTCTTCAGTGTAACGATCATTGATTTGAATCAACAGCCCGTTAAAGCTGAAGGACATAACGAGCTGTAAACTGATCGAAAATCACCCTTTGATGTTTCATTACAGCAGCAAACAATATATTTTTTAATTCACATAGCGTGACGAGATCCACATACGTCATTCTCATTGAGGGCGAGCTTCAAATATTTAAGGCTTTTCATTCAAAAGCAGCCTCCAATGCGGCCGAGTAAGTTCTGTTTTAGCTGACATCACAGGACTTCTATGACAATTTACACTATAAACAAGACAACGTTAAAAATGAAGCTCAGTGGGGCTGAAGTGATTATTCGTCAACGTCATTAATATTTTTTGTCTATATAATTACTAGGGCTTCATCGTTTAGTTTCTTGAACATATCAACTGAAATACCAAAACCCAACAAAGTTACTTAAGTCAGGTCATCTGGACGGTTTCTTTTTTTTTGTTGAGACGTTTCGTAGCCCTGTCACGATGAACAACAAATCAATTAATCGCATGATAAATGAAAACTATCGACCTCATTTTCATTTATCGGCTTTATCGTTTCTCTGTGTCTACAACTGAAGACACTGGATGACAAAAGGTTCAACTCCGGTGCTCTTCACTGATCCCTCCCTTTCTATTTTCTCTTTAAAATCTGTTTTAACCGTCCAAAATTTTGTTTTTTGGATCGTTAAAAGCAGCTAAGCTGAGAAGCTAAGCTAACAGGCCGACCTCGGAAAAAGCTTCCGTCTTGTCGAAGCTCCAAAATTCATGGTTGAAACCCGTGCCTTTGTGTAAAAAGTTGTTTTTCTCTGCAAAAAGAAGCTGAAAACTTATCCTGATGCATGCTCAATAATCCAGGTAGAAAAATCCAAAAAAGTTCAGTCTGGTCCTCTGGACATTCAAAAATTTTTGCTTTGTTTTGGTTTTTTTTGAATGTCCAGAGGACCAGACTGAACTTTTTTGGAAGCTGAAAACTTGTTTACTGATTTTTTTTATTAAAAGCTTTCTGTGACAAATGCTATGCTAAAGAGCTCAAACTACACAGAGCGTCCACCATTTTGAGAACTGCAAAACAGGAACGAGAGACAGCTCATGTCACGTCAAGGGGCCTCCCTCCTATTTTTCTTAAAGAGACACGCTGCTCGCTCCCTCACTATCCATCCTTTGGTTCTAACAGTCTTATACTGCCATCCAGTGGTCAAAAAAGGTACTAAACACAAAAATTAACCAACATTTCTTCTTAAATTTGACAATATTTACAAATTATTGTCAAATTTCAAACAATATTGTGCGGTGCTTTGCCTCACGGAAACGTGGATTACAAGCGAAACGCCGGATACAGTCTTCCAGCTGGATGACAGACTTTTTTTTCGAGCGGACCGCTGCAGCGAGCTAACGGGGAAATCACGGGGAGGCGGAGTGTGCATTTACGTGAGTAAAAGTTGGTGCACCAACTGTACTGTTGTAAATAGCTCATGCTCGAAGGCTTTGGAGCAAATAACAGTGAAATGTCGGCCACATTATCTACCCCAAGAGTTCACGGTGACTTTCATCTCTGTCGTCTACATTCCTCCGGACGCTAATGCTAATGAATCACTGCAGGAGCTTCATGATATCATCAGCTCGCTGCAGAACAAACACCCCGAGGCTCTTTACGTGGTAGCCGGAGACTTTAACCACGTGAATCTAAAGGATTGTCTCCCAAGCTTTAATCAACATGTGACGATTCCGACACGTGGAGACCGCACGCTGGACCGTGTTTACACGAACGTAAAAGATGCATATAAAGCCGAACCCCGCCCCCACCTAGGACTGTCAGACCACATCTCAATCTTCCTGGCTCCTGCGAGACGCTCCAGCCCGGTACAAAAGGAAGTTAAATGCTGGATCCAGGACAGTGGCCCCATACTGAGAGATTGTTTTGATCGAACAGACTGGCAGGTTTTCAGAGAAGCTGCTGAAAATGGAGGATCGCTTGATCTTGACCAATACACATTCTCAGTTCTGGGTTACATTAGTACATGTACTGACACCGTCTCCACTATCAGAAATGTTAAAAGCTACCCAAACAGAAAACCTTGGCTGAATGCAGAGGTCCATACCCTGCTGGAAGCCAGGAACACTGCCTTCAGGTCTGGAAGCTCAGAGGAGCTGAGTAGGACAAGAAAAGAGCTGGTTGCTGGTATTAAGAGGGCCAAGGCCACATATGCACAGAGGATCGAGGGTCAATTCATCTCACAAGACCCTCGGAGCATGTGGAGGGGCATTAAGTGCATAACAGATTATAAAGGAAGGAGTGAGCAATGCCCCAAAGACCCATCTCTGCCTGATGCCCTCAACAAGTTCTATGCACGCTTTGAAGACCCGAACAGACCACCCAGCACCAGACTCACCTCACCACTGGACGAAGAGCATCTCAGCATGACCTCAGCAGAAGTAAGGAGTACCTTCAGGAGGATTAATCCGCACAAGGCAACTGGCCCAGACAACATCCCTGGAAAAGTGTTGAAGGAATGTGCTGATCAGCTCTGTGAGGTGCTGGCAGACATCTTTAACACCTCACTTACCCTGGAGACAGTTCCCACCTGCCTGAAGACTGCCACCATCATCCCAGTCCCAAAAAGCTCTACAGTGACTGGTCTAAATGACTATCGGCCAGTGGCCCTCACCCCGATAGTCGCTAAATGCTTAGAAAAACTGGTCATGACTCACATCAAAACAACCATCAACATCAACGAGGACCCTCATCAGTATGCATACCGTGAGAACCGATCAACAGAGGATGCAATCTCCTCTGTGGTCCACACTGCGCTCAACCACCTGGAGCAGAAAAACTCTTACGTCCGTATGCTCTTTGTGGACTTCACATCCGCCTTCAACACCATGATCCCCCAAACCCTGATGGACAAACTATCCACACTAGGACTAAGCCCCTCCATCTGCAACTGGGTACTAGACTTTTTAACAAACAGACCACAGTTAGTGAGGATCCACAACCTCTCCTCCTCCACCATAACCCTCAGCACTGGCTCTCCTCAGGGATGTGTGTTGAGCCCCCTTCTGTTTACTCTGCTCACATATGATTGTGCAGCTACCCATCCAGGCTGTCACATTGTAAAGTTTGCAGATGATACAGCGGTGGTGGGATGCATCACAAACAATGATGAGTCCAGCTACAGGCAAGAGGTGGAACACCTGGAGAGCTGGTGCAGAGAGAATAACCTTCACATCAATGTGAAGAAGACAAAGGAGATGATTGTGGACTTCAGAAGGAACAAAAACACCCACACCCCCCTGAACATAAGAGGATCTGCGGTGGAAGTGGTCTCCAGCTACAAGTACTTGGGTGTACACATGAATGACAACCTCAGCTGGAGCAACAACACCACCAGCCTGATCAAGAAAGCTCATCAGAGACTCTACTTCCTCAGACGGCTGAGGCGAGCTGGTCTGGGAAGCTCAGTCCTCACCTCCTTCTACAGATGTGCAGTGGAGAGCATCCTGTGCTCCAGCATCAACGTGTGGCATGGAGGCTGCACAGCTGCAGAAAGAAAAGCTTTGCAGAGAGTGGTGAAGGCTGCACAGAAATCTGTTGGAATCAGCCTCCCCACCATCACAGACATCTACACCTCCAGATGCAGGAAGAGGGCCACCTGCATCATGAAGGACCCCACTCACCCAGCACACACACTTTTTGCCCCACTCCCCTCAGGAAGGAGGTTAAGGAGCATTAAGTGTAGAACCACTAGACTGAGGAACAGCTTCTACCCTGAGGCTGTTAGACTCATGAAACTCTAACTATAATAATCACTGTGAAAAACCATATCATGTTGCTGCTGATCTGTTTCATGTTGCTGCTGATCTGTTTCAATGTTGATGTGTTCATGCGTGCACATCTGCTCACACAGACTCATGTTCATGTTTGTGCTGATGTTCAATGTTTTATGTTATGAGTGCTTAGTGTATATTTAGTTGATGTTTTTCTTAGTTCATATCTTAGATGTTATCATTGTTTTTCTTTTACATTTTATTGTTGGATGTAACTGGGACCCTGTGTACATAATTTCGCTCCACCACATGTACCACATGAGGTGCGAATGACAATAAAGAAACTCTGACTCTGAGTCTGACTCTGATATTATTGTTTAGCTCAATAATTTCTGGGACAATTAATCACCCAGGAAAATTTGTTATCGTGACAGGCCTAATGCTTTGTCCTTCATCTAAAGGACTTTATCAGTCCGAGGAGCAACAATAAACTCAGTCCCACAAGGAGCACATTTACATAGTGGACCAATGATGGTCATGAGATGGTTTCTTTGTAGGATTTTTTTTTCACCTTTGAGCATGGAATACCAACAGCTTCTCTTCCCCCCCGCTGGTCCGCTCCCCCTGAGCTGCAGTTTTAAACTATCATGGCGGATAGAACAAAGGCCATGGCTGCAACAGTGTCGACACAAAACAAGTTTTTAAAAAAAATTGGTTTTCAAAGTGGTTTAAAGCATCGGAGAACTTCAAATTAGCTAACACGAAAAGAGTGGTGTCCTCAAGGTTTCCTGAACGGAAAGCAGCACACAAACTAACTCGTCAAAAAATGGAGAAAAACAAAAAGTTTAAACGCTAAATGCACTTTGTGACGTTGGACAGGCTGTCTGTCTGCTACATCTTCAAGAGAACAAACGTTTGAGGAAACTTTTAGATCAGAAGTGGAGCTAAGTTTTGATTGATTAATATGATTGTTCCTGACCAGTGTGTTGAGATCTGTTTCCCCACTATCTTCTTTTGTGTTTAGACAACATTAGTAAAATGTAAATAAAAACTTGTTCTCTTTTATGTCTTCCAACAAAGTTCAGTCAGGTCATCTGGATGGTTTCTTTATTGGTTGAGACGTTTCGTCCTTCATAAAAAAGGACTTCTTCAATCCAAGGAGCCACAAACAAACTGTGTCCCACAAGCAGCAAACTCCCAGAGTGGGAAAAAAACCCCAGTTTGCTGGTGATAAGTCCACTATGAGAGTGTGCTGCTTGTGGGACACAGCATGGCTCCTTGGATTGATGAAGTCCTTTGGATGAAGGACAAAATGTCTCAACAAAAAAAGAAACTGTCCAGAGGACCTGACTGAACTTTGTTGGATTTTTAAAAATCTGGATTATTGAACATGAACTTTGACCTTTTATGTCTTGTTTTTGTCTGATGTAGCAGAAAAAAACACATCTTGGTGGCTGGAAATCTAATTTACTTGGGTGGGGGGAACATATCTCAATGGGGCAGCACAATTCAACACAACACCTGCCGGTGCTAATGAACCTGTCTGAAACAGTTAATTGTGCCGATAATGTTGAGCTAAATAAATAACATTTAAATCAGACAAGCGATTAATAAATACAATTCAAAATATGAAAAGCAAAGGGTAAGTAAAAAAAAAAAAAAAACTTTATGCGATTAACTTTTAAATAAGTGTTTTATTTCTTTCTCTCCTCTTTGGGACAAAGCCTGCAAACGGAGGAGTTGTCACCTCAGTCTGCTGCCGTTCTTTCCAACAGTCCTTACAACATACTGAATATTCAGGGTTTAATGACTTTTATATGAATACATGATTAGAGCTTCATTCGATTCGTCATGTTGGAGTTGTACTTTAATTTGCAAGTTGACATTTTAGTTTGTGTTGTAGTGTAAATGCAAACGTGTGTTGTTTAAAGAAATAAAATACGCTCACATAAAACTGTGGATTTAATTAGTAAGAATAGCCAAGATGGCCGCGCTCAGCCGAGCCGCAGCTTCGCAGGCTCCTGGTGAGCTCGATCTTTTTGTGTTCCTGTTGTTTTTAACTTTTTTTTTAATGCCTACAATGCACATCCACGGTACGGGTATGACCGCGCCACATTTGTGGAGCTTTCTGTGTCGCTGCCTTGCCATCGTGCCATCGAGGTTCAGTCCTTCCAGTCTCGGGTTCAGGCCTGTCATGGCTGCTGTTCCCATGATCCTCCATCTGCTTGCACGGACCGAACTCTACAGACTCGTTCAGTTCCGCGGGAGAACCTTGGATGTTCTCCGTCTGCTGGACCCGGTTCTGGAGGGCTGTCTGGGAGGGCAGCTGCTGCGGTCATTATTACCATCAAGCTGCTAACGGGACATGCTAACGCTGCTAATAAGATCCTCCATCTGCCTGATCGGACCGAACTCTGCGGACACGCTTGGTTCTGGAGGGCAGTCTGGGAGGGCAGTTGCTGAGGTCCTTATTGTCATCATGCTGCTGAAGGGACCTGCTAACGCTGCTAACAGTATCTGCTAACTGGACCGTGTTGCTAAGATAACGTCCCTGTCATCAGAACCACTGTGCCAGTAGGACCATGCTGCTGTAGGTTTATTTCTTTTTCACGTTTGGTGCCTTGTTTCTGCATTTTTGTTGCATGCTTTGAATAAATCTCAGTTTATGTTAGTGCTCGCATCATGCATGCACCAAACCTATGAGAATGTGCTGCTGTTGTTCGGTGTATTGTTTTGCACTATTAGCGTTTAGCGTGTTCTTTTAATGCACCGTTTGGCGTTCATATATCTTCGATTTTTATTTACTGTTCCTTTTGACACTTTATAGTTTTGCTGTTGTTGGATGACACTGGGATCCTGTGTACACAATTTAATTCCACCTCATGTACCACATGTGACGTGAATGACAATAAAGAACCTTGAATGCTTGAATGAAATTGGTTGAGAGCGGCAGGTAAGAGAAATTTAAGTAAATGTGCACTGAGGCGTCGCAAAACCGTCTGTAAAATCGTATTTAGGAGCATTTTCATCCCCTGACTGTGTGGAATCAACAATTTATTCAATACCCACATTCTATTTTAATGGAATTAATGCTGAGCAAATTAAAAAGGAAGATGACAGTTTTATTAGGACTAATACTGCGGTGTAATCCAGCCAGTCAACCCTCTCGCAGCCTAATCTTCAGTGTAAACCTTCACGGGCAGGTCTCCTCATGCTCCTCAGCATACAGCAGTAATCCCACTAAGGCTCTTAGAGGAGCAAATTCATATTTTCTGAATGGAAGGAGAGGCTTCACGGCTGTTACAGGCTCACCGTGGAAGACGGCTAATAAATAAAACATCTCGCACGACTCGCCTTGAGAACTCGGGGGAACAGTCACCTTTGGAAATCAGAAGCGGGTGCTGCAGCTCCAGCTGGGAGATCATGACTCATCCTCCCCCACTTGTTCTCATCGCTCTGTATCACCTCCATAACTGTTCGTCCTCGAGTCATAAGTGCACCCCCAAATATGGATTTAAGGGTGGAGAAAGAGAGGTGAAGTTCATCAAATGGTGAGTTTGCTGTAATTTCTGATGAGGAATAAGGGATTCGGGGGGCAGCCGGTGTCCACGCTCACTCATCCCTTCACATATTGACGGAGACGGATGATCACAATTTGCATCCCTGCATCCCGCCCATCGTTGGTGTGTGCGCACGGTGATGCGTCATCGTGCCTCACCGTCCTGATTCCCACTGCGAGCTTCATCTTTGAGATTCTAATCTGTGCCGTATTCTCCAGCGGAACAGAGGAGCCACTGAATATGCATCATGTTCATGAAGGACGGATGGAAGCTCATTTCCCTCCTCTGACAGGCCCCAGATGGGATGCTGGGGGTGGGGGGGGGGGGGTTCTCCATCCTTCTAGAGGCAAAAGGCTGCCTGTATGTTATCAGATACCAGGCCCAGTTTGATGCAGAGAGTACTGTAAATCACACCCATACAGCTTCCTCTCTCACCATGAGTATAAATGAACGCAGGAGCAGAAGCTGCATATCATTTTCTCCATCACTGCATTTTTTTTTTTTTTTTTTTTTTTATGTCTTCTTGTCATTCCTCCTGCTGACATGGGATGTTTTCTCCCGGGTGCATTTAGAAATTAAACCTGCCCCAGATGAGTGGCGGCAGTAATATGGAGATATGTGAAATAAATAAGAAAATAAAAAGCACTGACATTGAGCTAATCAAACAGGCAAACTGCAATGCGCCATTAAAAACACACACACATAAAACAAACAAAAATAAAAAATAAAAAATAACCTGATTGCCTCGGGTCTTACCTCGACGTTTCCCCACACGCAATAGGACAATACAGCCACCAGGACAGGGATTGCGGTATGCCCCATTTTCTCGCCCTCTTCTGCGTCTTTTATTTAGTCAGTAACTAAGTCGCTAATGTGAAATATCTGTATCCAGTTACATGAGCTGAAGTGATGGACGCTGCCGACGGACGTCTCGTGCGTTTTCTCCTCCTGCTCGCTCGTCGCCAGCGGGCTCTCCAATGGCAGCCGGGCTGTAATGAGGATGAAGCCTGGCAGAACCAAGCCCTGTTTCTGCGGGTATTCATCAAAGGCTTTTCCCAGGGCGGCCTTTCTGCTGCCCTGGTCAACAGCGACATCTGGTGGTGAAAGGCTAAAACTGCAGGCTGCTGGTTCTGGAGGCCAACACAAAAATGTTTGCGACTTACTGTAAGTCACCTCTACAGATATTCAACTAAAATTTGGTGATGTAGTAGTTGAGAGTTATTCACATACTGCGCGCTCTATACATTGTGCAGCATCTTAAAAGACAGATCCTGTAACAGATCCTGTCTAACTCTGAACGCTAGGAAACGCCTTGTATCTGTGACTTTCCTTCCCTCCATTGATTACGGTGACATTATTTACATGAACGCTCCTACAAGAACCCTGCAGATGTTGGATGCTGTCTATCACGGTGCACTAAGATTCATAACTGGCTGTGATTATCGTACCCACCACTGCACCCTGTATTCACTGGTTAACTGGTCACCATTAACTTCACACAGACTCTCCCTCTGGTACATTTTCATCTTTAAATCACTTCTTGGTCTGCTGCCTTCATACAGCTCCTCCTATATGTCTCTGCATGAGTGCAGCTACAGCGTGCGCTCTCAGGACATTATTACCTGCAGTGTTCCCTCAGTGAGGACTGAACTAGACAAAAGGGCCTTCTTCTACTCCGCTCCTGTTTCCTGGAATATCTTACAAAAACATCTGAAGCTCTCGACCTTGACCTCCCTAAGTGGCTTTAAGAATCTGTTGGACTCCTGACAAGGACTAATGCAGACATGTTCCTGTTTTTAGTTTTCTACATTCACCTTAGAATCTAGATGTTTTTGCTATGTTGTTTTTGCCATCTTTTATAACTGTCTATTGTTGTCATCTTCTTTGTTGAAATCAGGTCTCTCTTGTAAATGAGTCCCCAAGGCTCAATGGGATTAACCTGTCTAAATAAAGGTTGAATGAAAAAAAAGTTTGACATAAACAGTTAAATTCTACGCTGTCTGTACGTTTGCAGAATCACACTCTATTTTTCCAAACAGATGTTATCCAAAGAATTATCTAGAACAGGTAAGATATTAACTGTTTATAACGTTTGAACTGAACCCCACTTTGATAGGTCTGAACTCTTACTTGAATTTATCTGTTTCAAGAGAATAAACATAATCCACAGTGCTTATGTCAATTTGAATTTAAATACATCGCCGTAAAGGTGTTAAATTGTTTGAAATAGAAATCTAATCTTTCACAGATAAACCTTCCACTCAAAGTATAGTTTTCCTTTCTGTCTATAAAGATTAGATAACCTGACTGTAACTTGCAGCACACAGCAAGAACTGATGTACTGACCAGAAAGCTCCCCAACACATTTGCACATTTAACATTTAGAAATTACCTGTTGGAGTCATTAACATATTTTATTTACAAAAAAAAAAAGAGATGGATTATAGTTAATGTTTCAGGAAATACTCATTGGATGTACCTCTACAGATGATTAGCTTTTGAAGTCAACACATTTTAACACCGCTGAGCAGCCACAGCTAATCAAACTTAGCTAATAGAAAAATGGCTATAAGTTAGTTTTGTAGATATTGTGTTACTATTTGACACGGCGGCAGCTTTCACATCCCGTATACCAAGTGTTGATCCCTGTGCAGATTCTTTGCACAATAGATTTAATCAAAACAGCTCCATCCTAAAGAACACGAGATCTTCAACTTCAGTCACGATTTGTATTTGAGGGGGATTAATGCACACGTGATCAACATACAAAACAAAACTTGTTTTCATTGAGTTGTATTCACTTAAGTTGCGCACAGATGACTAACAGCTGGAACTGATCTTGCAGCTGTTCTTAGTCAGGGTTTCCAGTTTCCAGCTGCAGGTTTCTTACAGGTTGATCAGAGCGTCATAGCCGAGTGCAAGGTACAGAAATGGTTTTGTTTTATTGAACCAAAGCTTTATCTGCTTTAAATTAAGGCCAGAATGAAATTTTCTAAGTGTGTGGCAAGGCCAGGTACTTTGTATAAAATGGAGAAGTTACATGATGAGCCAGAAAGAAAAAAAAAAAACCTGACAAACACTGAGTCATTGAAAGGCATCTGGCACAAAGAGACAAACGTCTCAGAGGACGATGTCCACGTTGGATAAAGATTTCATTTGAATTTATAGGTTTGTGACAAGAGACTAACAGGAGAGGAAAACGTAATTCTTCACAGCCTGTTGAACGTGTTGAACCATAATAGTGGAAACGTTTATTTCTGGAGGAGTTTTTGCGTCTTACACTTGCAGTTTGACCGTGGAGCTTTAAAAGACATCCCGCAGGATAACGAGTCAAAACACCCCTTAAAGCTGGAACTTGAGGCTCATTTAACCAAAAAAAAAAAAAAAGAGTAAACTGTGTCTTCCACAGAGACCCTGCTCCAGCCCCTGTGTGAGGACGAACGTGCTGTAACTTACAGTACCTGTACAGGAGGCTTCTTTTGGGGAACGTCATCAAATCACCGCTCAAGTACATTAATTCGAAACAAATCATATAAATGGAAAATGAATTAAATTAGTAATGATGTCATAATGAAAAAAAAAAGTGACAGATTTCAAACAAATGCTGAATTGAACATCGTCAGCAGACGTCTGGATTTTACAGCAAACTTCGTCTGGCTTCTTAAAATAATCAGAGGAGTTATTTTTGCATATTGGACCTCCTTGCTGCTCATGTCCTCACTCAGGCTTAGTTGGCCATGAAGTTCAAACTGCTCAGTGATTACAGGCCAGACTGGGCCGTGGTCAGAAACCACTCAAAAAGTCAAAAAAAAAAAAAAGATTTGCAAAAAAATCATTCATTAAGCAAACTTCCTTATTAAAGCACAGTAATTCTTTGTCATGAATCATTTTTTGTATTGTACTGCATTTATTTAACACATTTTAAGCAGACATGGGTTTTGACAAACACTGGTCAATGAATGGATGTTAAGCACATGGAAACATGAAAGTAATAAAACATCACTTAAACACTTTTAAGCATCATCAACATCATGAATTATGTTCATTATGTGCACAGAGGGTATATAAAATGTTTTACGGGATCTTTTCATTTATTTATTGTGCAGCCGAAATGAATAAAGAGTAAACAAGTCTGTGTTGTAGACGTGAAGTTAACACGTTTAGGAAGTATGTATGCATGCATATGTCTATATGGATATGGATATACTGTATGTAGATGCATGTATATATGAATAAAGTTGCATGCATTCGTTTAGTCATTTATGTATGCAAATGTTAACATGGACATATTTCTGTGTTAGTGTGTATGTGTTTGTAAATGTAACGTGCACATATCTGCAGTAGTAAAAGTATAGCCAAGAATGCTAAACTAGGATAAAGAAAAAAAAAGTCAACACTGATTATTTAACAGTAGAGAAGAGGTAGAATATGAAAAAAAGCTTGTTACTTTTTTTAAACATGCTAAGATCTATTTTTTCTGAATTAATTAGTTAAACTAAAACATTCATTCATTCATTAATTTGTTCATTCATTCATTGTTCAGCTTCTGTTGTGAGCATTTTGCAACAAACCAACATTTTTTCAGTCAGGTCATCTGGACAGTTAACTGATAAACCGGCAAACCGAACTGATGAAACCTTCTGGATCGAAGGCGAAATGTTTCAGCACACACACACACAAAAAAAGAAACTGTCCAGATGACCTGACTGAAAAATGTTGGATTGTGTACCTGGATTATTGAGCATGGACTTTGTTGTTTTCAACCAGTTTGACATGACTGTCAACAAGGAAGAGGGCCGGCAATGGAGGAGGAGGCGTACCAAAGAGACCATCTTATCACAAGCAGAACTGGTTTGTTCCACTTTGGAGTAAGCTGTTGGAGGAAGAATCAGTTTTGTTGTTTCCTTGACTGATGAAGCCTTCTGGATCGAAGGCGAAACGTTTCAGCACAAAAAAAAGAAACTGTCCAGATGACCTGACTGAAAAATGTTGGATTGTATCCCTGGATTATTGAGCATGGAGTTTGTTATTTTGCAACAAAGCTTTTCAAATTCCTGGCTGTGGTTTCACAAATGACCAGCAGGGGGCGCACGTGCAAAGAAAATACCAGGAAGTATTTGTTGACATGATAATTTAAACTAAATAAGGACAACGACTTGACTAAGAATAAACATAATTTTCCAAACGGAGGAGCAAAAAAACTAAACAATTGTCCCCTATGATGAGTCAACTTAAAAACACCGAATGTAAAAAGGAAGTTTTGTTCTTAGTGAAATAGGCGTCCCGCAGGTAAATGGGCGGGGTTTAAGTTTGGGTGTGTGACGGAAACATCAGGTTCAGGTGTACTGTACCGTTTCCCTTGGATCACAGGAAGAAACTTTGATTTGCCTCGAAAATAATATTCGGTTTTTATTTATTTCTCTGCACTTTTGGAAAGGGGAACAAGTTAACAGAAACTTACTTCTGTGTCTTGGATTCCAGTTGACGTGAAGATGAACGCTGCCAGATATGTAAGTTTGTCTCACCTGACGTCACTCGTGTGTTTATTATTAAGATGTTGGCGCTAATATCTTCAAAAAGTTTGTGTGTTAACAACTTTTCGACACAACGAAAGTCTGATTTCATGAACTGAAACTAGACTTTGGTTTCAGTTTATGCTGTCATCCAGTTTCTTACATATTAAACACGACAGGTTTTAGGTCTAAACCTATTTTAAAACCGTTTTCTGCAAACATTTTTGTCCTTTAACAGACTTTTACATCACCATGTTCCCATTTTTACACAGACGTGTTGTTAAAGCTTTAAGTGGAGGATTAAAATGAAACAATTTGTGGCTTTTTGGGCTTGTTTAAAAAAAAAAGGATGTATACACGGCGAGGCGCATGCGCAGTAAGTACGTCAGTCAGTAGATCAAATAAAAGTAATGAACAATTGAAAATGTATTTCTTCCATCTACCTTAGTGAGGTCAGCTGGGCATAAGAAGCTAATAAAAAAGTATGGCTTAATTACTCATGTGTAGGCCCACATAAGGGGTGCCAGATAATCAATAATTTAAAAAATATTACTTCAATCACTGACGAAATAAAGAAAACAGCCATGTAGATACCAGCATTTGGTAAAAACGTTATGGTGTTCCATTATTTGAGATTTGGGGAATTAATTAAATCCAAAAATTCTCCAGAACTCTTAATAATAAATAGTGTTTGTAGATTCAAATTATAATAATGACAATATATAAATGTACCCCCAGAATTATACAAAAAAAACCAAACATATAATGCATTATATATATACTCACTGTGTACATAGTACTGTAGTGTGCACTCAAAGTGTATATTTCATTAATTGTGGTCAAAGACAAAAATTTATGTTTCAAAGTGTATGTCAGTGGTATTGATGATGTGAGATGTTAGAAATAAAGTTTATCTATTTTGTCACATTAGAAGTAATGTAACTTATTTCTCTTTATCATGGGAGATGTTAAATGAATTGACTATTGTGGTGTCAGGAAGTCATGATCAGACTTGTTTCCTTTTCATTTTAAAACGATTCATTATGATTCTAGGTTGAGTTTGTTCATGTAAGCTTAAATACATTTAAATTCAAAGTCTAGAATGAATGCACATTGCCCACCACGTTTGACATCAGAATTTTATTAATAAGATCATCTTGTGTTGAGAAATTATAGATGTAGCCAAACCTAGGAAATTATGTTTTGCACAGCTGCTTGCATTCTTTAGGCTTAAGTTTGAATATTTTTCTCTGTTGGCTAATGTTAATTAGCTCTGTTGAGCTTCTTGAATTGGATTTGAGTTTGCTAAAGCTGCTTAGCTGTGGCAACCATCTTGGATATTGCTGACTCTAAAAGTCCGTCAAATGTATATGAACATCAAATGATTACCGTCTTAAAATTTCATTATAACCTTTCCACCGGGTCATGACATATTTTCCTAACTGACAGACACAAAAAAACACATACACACTAGGAATGTGCGATATGGCATAACATTTATATCACGATATGTATTGTGAAGGGTGGCGATAACGATATATATCGCGATATGTTCTTGGTAAAAAACTTGCTAAAAAAGCTTTGGGTGTCCTTTTGCCATCATATGTTTCGAATTAAAAAAATTCCACTACTAGATCCAGAGAGTTTTTAAATAATAAACAAATCAAGTATTAGGCTTCTTTCTTGTAGTGCAAAACAGAGCAAAATATATCAAATGTAGTTTTAGCCATATGTTTTAAACAAAAGAATATGTTGTTAACTCTTAACAGTTTCCAGTCTCACTTCAGAAATGAACAGCAACAGAGCAGCAATTTACACTGAAACACTTCACCCTCCAACCCTCTAGTTGGCGACTCCTTCTGCTTTAATGGAGAACTGACACAAAATGAGTCTGTGGCTTTGACCAGAGGGTCTCACAGTAAAATCACACAACACGGCGTTCTTTTCACAGATCAGAGAGCAGGTTTCTCTAAAGCTGACCAACGCTTGCTTTAACTTTCGATGGGAAAAAAAACAACTTTCGACGGAACGCAGTGTTTTGCGCATGCGTCAGAATACGGCAACACTACGGCAAGCCGGCTGTAGTTAGCTTGTAGCTTCGCCACTTAGCCCTCGAAGAAAAGACTTTAACACCACTTATGCACAGTTTTCAACAAACAAAAGTAATGATTAAACTGACAACTCTGATTTTACTTCAGACACAGCATTAATGCGGTTAGCCGGTAGAAGACAGATCTCTATCGTAGGCTCAATTTCTATCGTTTCTACCGTGTACAGTATATATCGCTCATTCCTAATACACACCCACTGACACATGCAAAATTATCCTCGCCTTCTTGCCTTTTGATGGAAAAACTACTCACACTAGCACTAACCCCCTCCATTTGCAACTGGGTACTAGATTTCTTAACCAACAGACTACAGTCTCTGAGGATCCACAACTTCTCCACCTCCACCATAACCCTCAGCACTGGCTCTCCTCAGGGCTGTGTGTTGAGCCCCCTTCTGTTCATTCTGCTCACATATGACTGTGCAGCTACCCATCCAGGCTGTCATATTGTAAAGTTTGCAGATGATACAGCGGTGGTTGGATGCATCACAAACAATGATGAGTTCAGCTACAGATAGGAGGCGGAACACCTGGAGAGCTGCAGGAAGAACAACCTTCACATCATTGTGAAAAAGACAATGGAGAAAGTCATGGACTTCAGAAGGAACAAACACTCCTACCCCCGTGAACATAAGAGGATCTGTGGTGGAAGTGGTCTCCACCTAGAAGTACTTGCGTGTACACCTGAACAACAACCTCAGCTGGGGCAACAACACAACCAGCCTGATCAAGAAAGGTCATCAGAGACTCTACTTCCTCAGACGGCTGAGACGAGCTGGTCTGGGAAGCTCAGTCCTCACCTCCTTCTACAGGTGTGCAGTGGAGAGCATCCTGTGCTCCAGCATCAACGTGTGGCATGGAGGCTGCACAGCTGCAGAAAGAAAAGCTTTGCAGAGAGTGGTGAAGGCTGCACAGAAGACTGTTGGAGTCAGTCTCTCCACCTTCACAGACATCTACACCTCTAGATACAGGAAGACCTGCATCATGAAGGACCCCACTCACCCAGCACACTCACTTTTTTGTCCCACTCCCCTCAGGAAGGAGGTTGAGGAACATTAAGTGTAGAACCACAAGACTGAGGAACAGCTTCTACCCTGAAGCTGTTAGACTCATGAATCTCTAACTGGGATAATCGCTGTAAGAAGAAAAAAAAAAAAAGAAAATCACTGTAATGCCACTTTAATTGGTGATAGATATGTGACGTAACCATGCTGATGATCTCATGCTGCTGACTATCTCTTGCTGCTGTATTCATTCATACCCATCTACTCACTACAGACTCATGTTTGGGCTGCTGTTTAATATACCATATCATTTTACATTGCTAGTGTTTATAACTTATAACTTAGATCTTTTAGCATATTGTTTAGCGTTCGTTTAGTGTATATCTTAGATCCTTACTGATTCTTTTTGTATACTTTATATTTTTGCTATCTTTGGGTGTAAAAGGAACCGTGAGTACACAATTTTGTTCCATCTCATGTACAATGTGATGTGAATGACAATAAAGATACTTAAACTTGAACTTTGGTGGCAGGAGAATAGTTTCTACTGTCTTTGAGAGATATGTGCTTGTAGGATTGCTTTTTTTTTTTAAAGCATAGCAGAGCAGTCACAGTTCTTGTATGTTCCAGGAAAAGTGACTTCAGTTCATGTCAGAGGCCTTTCGCAGGTGATTTCTATATTTGTTTCTATGATCAGATTGAGCATGTGACAGATTGAGCATGTGGCAGATTGAGCATGTGGCAGATTGAGCATGTGGCAGACCAGGATCAGCCCTGTTGTCTGTTGCTGTTGATGCACATTAGTGAACTGATTGATCTCTGCAACATTTCTGATGTTCAGGCTTAAAGAAAGCAAACTAATAACTCAGTTTGGGATTCTGACAGCTGTCATACAAGAGAGCAACATGATATTTTTAGCAGGGGTGCACCATTTGCAGTTTTCTGGCCGATCACTGATCTCTAAAAAGTCTGACCTGCCGATTCAGCTTTTTGTTTGATAAGCGACACTGTCAGGTGTTATAAGGTCACAATGCACCTTCAATTTTCCAGTATTATTTTATTGAAAATCATACTCTTGAACAATATCATAGAAACAATACAGACTTGTTTTAACTGGCCATGAGGTAGTGCTCTGAAATATAAATTACGTTCAAACAATTGTTGTTAAAACTACAAAGAATCGGTAAAATTGGTTTCTCATGTAAGTATTGGCCGATCTCCCAAAATTAAGGAAATCGGGGCCCCTTAATTTTAGGTCTCTCATTGTCCTGAACCATCGAGCATTATGTTTTCATGTGCTCAGTCTGCCCACTCATTTAGTTATCAAAAGAAGAAGAAATCCCTTGTGTTTTTAAAGGGGTGGAACATGTTCTGCACACTTCTGGAAACATTCTGTGTGGATTTAAGACGAGAAATTATGGTAATTGTTATTTTAATCTCTTTCTAAATTTATATACACAATTCAAAACAATATATTGTGTTATATGATGTCTTTTTTTCTGTTTTGTCTTTGTTTTCACATAAAAAAAATAAAATCAGTAATTTGTATGAAACACAAGTTGTACAAAGTTCTTGAAATGTCTAACTTTATGTTTAGAAATTTTCACTCATGCAGCTCTGACCAAAACATGATCATTATTTTCACGTTTTTGTCACTTCATCTTCCATAACATCAAAACAAATTCAGTAAATTTAATTTCACAACAAAAATAATTCACAATCTTAATCTAAACTCTTTACATTTTACTATTTATATTTCTACATGCCTACTTGTTTTTATAAGATAGGGTGTCTCATTGCATGGTTCAGCAATAAAATAAAATAAAAATGAGTTAATGACCAAGATGGTGTTGAGGAAGGTCAGTTGACTTGGGACCAGAAAGTTGCACGTTAAACTCCCCGCCATGCCCACATGTCGTGGTGTCCCTGAGCAAGACGCCCAATCCCTAACAGCTTCCCGGGCGCTTACATACTGTAGCTGCCCACTGCTCCACCTGGGTGCATCCCAGGTGTGATGGGTTAAATGCAGAGAACTAATTTCATCATTTTATGGGAACATACAATGATGACAACACATAGCACTTTCTTTTTATTTTCTTTCTTTCAGTATTTTTCTTAAATTGCCCTAAATTTAAGGTAACACCCATGGAAAGTATACATGCACGATATTGGATTTTTGGCTGATATGCCGATATGTTAAAACTTATTTGGCCAATTACAGATACCAATATTTTATATAACAAAGTCCATGCTCATTAATCCAGGTATACAATCCAACATTTTTCAGTCGGGTCATCTGGACAGTTTCTTTTTTTTTTGTGCTGAAACGTTTCGCCTTCAGTCCAGAAGGCGTCATCAGTCAAGGAAACACAACAAAACTGATTCTTCCCCCAACAGCTTACTCCAAATTGGAACAAACCAGTTCTGCTTGTGATAAGATGGTCTAGACGTACTCTTTCCTTATACATTTTATATTTTTGCTATTTTTGGATGTAAAATAAAGAACCTTGAACCTTGAAAATGTCTGCTTTAAAATATTCTGTCAAAAATAAAATCAAAGTGTCTTAAGCTTAGGAAACTGTTGCTCTCGTAGGTGGAGTTCACTTCAGCTTAGCTCTCGTGTTGTTCTTGGAAACTTTGCTGCTGTTGAGTTGGTTTATTCACAGCTGCAGAGGAGCAGTAAGACTGGTCAGATTATAAAGTTATGACATTGTTTTTAGCTAAACAACTTTGTATAGTTCAGTAGTTACCCAGACCCCATTGAGATCACAGATCTCTTGTTCGGGCCTGGAGGCAGCCCAACATGCATGTTTTTGGACTAATGGAAGAGGAAAACATTCAAAAGCTTTGCGATAGAAGTGACAAAGTTTTGGTGTTTGCGGGTTAAATAACAACAACAGGCAGCATTCATTTGGCTTGTTAACAATGTTGGAGGAGATGTGCATTGTTGGATTCCAGTAAATCTGATGTCTACCTAACAAGGAATTAAACATTAACAAGATTTAGTGTCGGGACAGCTAGAATTCAGGGGGAAGTGCAATTTTCTGCCAGTCAGAAAGATGTTGGTTTGATCCCAGTGTCTTACACATGTTGAAATGGCCTTGGGGCAACAAATGAAACTGCAAGCTGCTGTAGTGGACTAGGCCTACGTCGAAACTAAGTCTAAGGTCAAAACTCTTGACCTTTAGAACCTTGTGGGACAGGAACTGTCATTTCATGTATTTGAATACATAAATACAGGTTCACCCATCCTGAGACTTTCTTTCTTGAAGATTCAAGTGAAAAGAACACTCTCTTTTTATTATCA
The DNA here is from genome assembly GCF_014905685.2 of Nematolebias whitei. Lineage (NCBI taxonomy): Eukaryota > Metazoa > Chordata > Actinopteri > Cyprinodontiformes > Rivulidae > Nematolebias > Nematolebias whitei. The sequence goes on along the minus strand of NC_056502.1, from coordinate 22,809,868 downwards.
TTACTATCTTACAAATGTTGATAATCAAAGTGTCTTAGTTCAAACCATTTTAGATGTTGCAGTGAACTAATCAATTTTATTAACTGAGTAATGATTTTTATTCTCATGTTAAAAGCTGTTGCAGAGTTTATGCATTTTCTGATTTCTGCTTTTGAATGAGCAAGTGTGTGCGTTTACAAGGTTACAGTCAAACGAAAAACAAGTTGTTATGTTAAAACTGTCATGTTTTAGAATCCTCTCAGACGTAAGTAGAGATGTTTTGCACCTGTTTCCTGAAAAACGCCAAAACAAAACCCTCTCGGTCTGTGAGAACATTTCTGAGCTGTCCCATAACAATTCTCGCTGTCTCTAACCTCTTACGTCACAAAACCCACCCCGTCTGGTCGTTTCTGACCAATGAAAAATCCCAAAAAGTGAACCGGGAAAGAGTCTTTAAAATGTCAGTACTTCCTGGTCTACACGGGGTTACGGAGTTGAAGAGTTGTCAGACTTCTAGAGTTCTGCTGAGTTCTGATGGAGTGCTGTTGGAGTTCCTGACATGACAACAAAGCTCTCCCGAGTTCCATGGGATTATAACATTTTCCACTGAGGTGAATATGTGTCGAACAGAGCCTCGCCATTACTTCGGACGAGTAACAGCATCCTACTGAGACGCTGAAAGGGTGCGTTAAACGGAATCTCACCTGAGACATCTCCAGGTAAAGGAGCCGATTTCATCACCTAAGTGTACTGTAAGGAAAAGCTGAAGAAAGCCGGAGAGTGTCGATTCTGGTGAACACTTAATTTCCCTCACATACCATCTTAACTCCCTCTAAACTTCTTTCCATCTTTAAACTTTTCTATCAAGTAGAAATTCTTCCAGATATTTAGAAATGTCTGTGTAAAATGCTCACCCACATTCATGTGGGTAAAAGATCATAGTTGTACAGTTTTCATAAATGTCTTTGGTGCAGCAACGGAAAAATCATGGCCGTATGATTTTTCCTGATTGATTGCTTTGTTGTTATTTTCATAATTTGCCAAATTAATGTACATGTTTGATGTTAAATTTGATTCTGTAAATAAATGACCGCATTCATTTTGATGGGTCAAATCTAAATGACGTCTCACGTTTGCATTTCCTTAAATTCAATGCACGTTTTATTCAGTCCAGAAAAATGAGGAACCCGCGTTAAATGATGAATATATCCCAGCATCTGTTCATCTACACTGCCCCAGATCTGCACATCTGTGAATGTTACTTGTAGCGTAAAAGCATTTTGAATAGTAGAAGAAAAGCAGTGTGCAAATGCAGTTTAATGTGTATGCACTTAACCTCCTGCATTTTCTTTTTGAAGGTATGGACCAACTTCAGTGTCCAAAATTCTAGCCCCTTTTAATTTATATTTTTTTAGATTTCTTAAGTAGTGCTTTATTGTTGTTCAACTTTGTGGCTTCTGCCTTAGCATATACCTTGTCCTTGCAGAAAATCTGAGAAAGCATTCATTCATTATACGTTAGTCATGTGTTGAAATAAACAATAGTTAATTCTGTAGCACATTGAGATGTGGAAACATCAAATAAGGATGTGTGTTTTTGAACTTAATTGGTTTTACACTTGTTGATTTGTTGTGCTTATTGTGAGCATCTGCTGTAAATTTGATGGCTGTTGCTGATCCATTGTGGGATAGAAAAAAAAAAAACACGAAGACAGAGGGTTTTAAACAATTATTTTTTTACAAAGCGATAAATCTGAATGTCAGTCGTTAGTCGTGTATTAAAGTGTTGTCCCACACTTTTATTAACTCGTCTTGAAGAGGAAACAGGTGGTTATTTTCGCAGAAGCGGCTCATAAGAAAGTTTTGTTTTTCCACTTTGTAAATAATTAATTTTTCACTAGACTCTGAGTGCAGTATTTGATTATGGGAGTGAATATATTATGATTAATGTGGTGAAACCGCTCCTTGTGTATGCGGTTACACAGCGGAGCTGATGGTAAATCATTCTTCAGGCCAAACCTGTGCCACTTGTTTCTGTATTTCATTCAGTTTTTTTAAAACTACTCATACTGGCAATGAGCAACTCGTATATGAGATGTGTGAGATTTCATAGCAACATTTCTTATCCACTACATGACACTGATAACATCTGGAAACGCTGTAGGCTTAAAGCAATAGTTCAGATCTTTTTAAATGAAGCTTTGTGGAAAAGTTAGGAGCACTTCATATCTTACCTGTTGTAGATACATTAGCTTTGAGAGCAACTCCTAGTTAAATTCTGACCAGCTTGACAATCCAATGAGCAGGGCCAAGACCAACTTTTTCCAAAATTTCATAGCAGTGAATGTGATATTAAAACTTTTTTTGTCACTTTCAGTTTTGGATTATATGGTTATTTACATAGAATTAAATGGTTATAAATACTGGTAAATGCAAATGACAGTATCAGAAGGTAGCTATAGTACTTCACAGTACTTCTGATAATACTACTATAGTACTATCAGAGGTAGATATAGTACTTCTTGTGCAGCCTGGGACATTTCCAGAAGAAGTATCTAAATTTATCTCTCAACATACTTGTATAATGTGATGTAGTATAAAAACGTATAAAATGGCAGCCATGAACTGCTATAAAATTTTCAACACTGGAGTTGTTTAGGACAGCAGTGGTTCACTTTGGTTTAGGTCTTGCTAATACTAGCTGTTTTCCCATCAATACGTTTAGAATTTCATAAACTTTTTTTTTCCAAGCAGAGGTTGTTCAGAACTATCTGGTGAGATAAAGTGTTGTAAGCTCAATCGTCCATGTGGATAATGATAAAAAAAGGTTAAATTGTGTCATCTGGACCAGTTTCTTTAAGTGAGAAACGTTTTGTCTCCCATCCAGAGGACTTCGTCAGTCTGTGGCCTGCCAAACGGATCTGTCCCATAGGTATCCTTCACTGCTGTGTTTCAAGCCAACCTCCTGTTGGAATCTCAGAAGTAGGCTTTTAACATGTGCACAACACACCCATCCAAAACAATAATCTTTATTTTGAGACAAAAAGTAATCCGTACCAAATAAAATAAAATAAAATAAGATCAAACAAATGAAGTAAAAAAAAAAAGAAAAGACAAACACATCCATCACAAAGCTGACACAGTTATTCCAATATTTAAAAAAGCTTAAGGTATATCTAGTATCACTATATACTGCATTTGACAAAGCTCTTATTATGAAGTTGTTTGATACATCCAAGCGACACATACATTTATACATGAAGTTCCTCAGCAATGCATGAAATGTTGGAATGTTGCTCGTGACAAACATCTGACTTGCAGACGTTCATCTGGAAATCTGAGGAGGATTCTAAATGTGTCCTGATAGGCTTTTGCAGTTTCTTCATTATAATTTTACTGTAGTTACACCAGAGGTGAGCCATATAAAAGGAGGTGCAGTCACTGTGTACAACAATCAAATGTTTTAAGCCAGATGACCAACTTGCTACTCACAGAAACAGCCTGAGGACAACCAAGGCCAAAGTGGTTCAGAAAAAGGGTTGTAAGCTCAGTCATCCAGGTAGATAATAATAATAAAAGGTTAAATCGTGTCATCTGGACCATTTTATTTAAGTGAGAAACGTTTCGTCTCCCATAGATGACAAGTTGGCCATCTGGCCTAAAACATTTGGTTGTTGTACATGATGATTGATTGTTTTGGATGGGTGCGTTTCGCACGTTTTAAAAGTCTACTTTTGAGATTCCAACAGGAGGTTGGCTTGAAACACAGCAGTGAAGGCTGCCTATGGGACAGATCTGGTTGGCAGGCCATAGACTGAGGAAGTCCTCTGGATGGGGGATGAAGCGTTTCTCACATAAATAAACTGGTCCAGATGACAAGATTTAACCTTTTTTTTTTAAATTACCGTATTATCTGGTGAGATATTAATTATTCATGACCTTTCTACAAAATTCATTTTCAAAAGTTGTGAGCTCTCGCTTTAAACGTCACAATTTAAGATTATCATCGTGTCGGCTACCTTTTGATTATATAACGATTGTTAATGGATTTTGATTATCCTGAAACTCAAATAATCAATATTCACAGGCTCTGCTGACCAACAGTTAGCATAGATGCTACCTTAGCTTTCAAAACTCCATAATGGAGCTAACACGGTTATTGTTTATCACTGACACGTATCAAATGTTTCAAAGTCATTTCTTTAAAATCATTCATGTTATAACTACTTCAGCTGTTATTCACAGACTTTTATTATACAGGGTTCAACAAAGGAAATGTAAAAAAAGATGTGAAAACGCACAGCTCTGCTGCAACATGTTTCAGCTACAGGAAACCTTTGCTAGGACCAACCCGACACCCAAACTATTTTGTCGACCCTCTAAAAGTGGCAGCACATTAACATTGACCACACAGATTTTTGACTTTTTTGAAAATCAATTCAGAACTTTTTATGTTTGCAATGAAATTAATAGATTTTATCATCCACCCCAAGTTGAATATGAAGATTCATTTACATACTTTTGAAAATTGTGTGTACATGTACAAAATATTTCTTTAGGATTTTGTGCAGCATTTTTGGCTCTAGAAGAGAAAGCTGTGTAAAATCTAATAAAGTAAAAAAATGTCTGAGTCTCCTTTAGTTGAGATCAATACCTCAATTGTTTAAAATGAACCGATTCTGCAGAATTAAAACCAAGCAATCGGTTAACGTGTATCGTTGCTTTAAGTGACTACTTTCGCAACACCGAAGGACTGCATTCTTATCTCTTTAGGGCTTGACAAAGTGAAAAGCAGGACTTCAACTTGAACTGGAAATTTACAAGACTCTGTCGTGCAGCACGGTTTTATCCAAGGTCAAACATTTAGTTCTGCTGCACTTATGTGAACAAATAACGTGCAGCAAAAACAACCCTTGCTTTGCCTACATGTTCACACTCAAATAAGAACAAAAATGTGTGTCAGTCATTGAGTTAACTACATATCTAAAAATTGTTTAGTCTGATTTGTCAAGGCAGTAAAAGAGCTATAAGAATAATATGATTAAAGCTCAATTGTCAGCATGTCAGCATTTACAATGAAAGAATCTTACAGTTAAACATGTGACGTCTACTAGTGGATGAACTGTCAATGAAGGCTGATGGAGAGTTCCTTGTTCTGAAATAAATGTTTAAAAGGAGATGGTACAAGTGGAGGGTTGCTTCAAAGGACTTGAGGTGTTTTTGACCAAACGGTTCAAAGGACTGAAGACCTCTAACTCTTGCAATGTTCTAAACTCTTAAACCTGCATAATTTTAACAACATGCGTAAAGTTCTGTATACGTAGCTACTAAATTTACTATTTGGGGCTGGGACAGACCCTCTGTTGGCTGGCGTGGGACCATAGGTGGTGGATTGAGTCCAAGTCTGGTGAAAAATGTCCTGATGGACTATGAAAATCACTCCGGACCTTTGGCGCGTCCACACTTAGAAGTCCATGTGGGCGGGCTACCAGCTCTCAAGATTCACCAATGAGTCTGGAGGTCTGATTCTGGTCTGATTCTGGTCCGGTTTGGTGGGTTCAGTGCGGCTTCTCTGCATCCGTTGGGCGTTGATCAGCTCAAAACTTTACCTCTAATTTTTCAGCAGAAGGAAACGGCACTTCTGGGTGGTGCCCTGTTGCCTTCTGGGAAATGTGGTCATTATGAGCGGGAATACAGTGGAGGCTTACTGAGAGAAAACTACAAAATGGTGGTGCTTGTCCAAAGTATTTTATTTTTATCGTTAACTTTTTACTTTACAGTACTGTATCCACTACTGTCCCAATCAAGTGAGTAACATTAAAGTTATCACTCATGTGTTCTGTACAATTTCATTTTTTTTTTTACAATATTATGGACTGTACGTTCACAAACCATGATAGAGCGAGTCTGCAAAAGTTGAACTGCGAAGTAGCGAGGGACTACTCTATATGCATGACTGATGTAAAGAAATGTGATTGGCCTATACATAAACATACAGCCATTGGTTGAGCAAATTGAGCACTCTTCCAGCATTCTGCACCAATAACATTGCATTCAAATAGCTAAAGTAAAACCTGTTTATCACTGTTGTCTAGTGTGATATGCATTTTTATGAAGGGGTGCAGCACAAAGTAGTCTATGTTGTCTTGACTCCGTTACTAAATGTTTATAGCGCTCTTTTCAAACTTCACTTTTAGACCCAACACCCAAAACAATCCAGTTATGCAGTCCTTTATTATTGTTGTGGTATATATGTGAAGTGCTCATTAGGGCTGAATGATTTTGGAAAATATTCTAATTACCATTTTTTTACCTCAATATTCCATCCATTTATCCATCCATTATCTTTACCCGCTTATTCCATTTTGGGTCACGGGGGTCGCCGGTGCCCATGTCCAGCAATCACTGTGCGAGGGGCAGGGTACACCCTGGATGGGTCGCAAGTCCATCACAGGGACACATAGAGACCAACGAGACAAACAACCATTCACTCTCTCACTCACACCTAGAGACAATTTAGAGTTACCAATCAGCCTAACATGCATGTTTTTGGTCTGTGGGAGGAAACCGGAGCACCTGGAGAAAACCCACGCATGCACGGAGAGAACATGCAAACTCCACCCAGAAAGGCCCCTGGACCGGGGTTTGAACCAAGGACCTGCTCGCTGAGAGGCAGCAGCTCTACCAGTTGCGCCACCGTGCTGCCCTACCTCAATATTGTGATTGTAATTTAATATGCGATTATTTTTCAATGTCTTCTTCTCATGTATTTTTCAACGAACACAAGCAACAACTCAATCCGTTTCAGTTGAAAAAACTCCACTGTTTTCAGCTCCACTGCAACTCTGTTTCTGCATTTCTTTGTGTAGCTCCAGGATAGCAACTTGGCTAAAATGTGTGCTTGAGGGTATTCTGTATCGCTTATCCATCGTGTTTACCAAAGCCATAAACCCAGGCTTGGTCACTATATTAATGAGCATCATGTCTTTTGCTATGAACTCCGTAATTACTCGTTTTTTCCACGTGCCGTTTTGAATTTTGTTCATACGCAGTAATACCTTTGAACAGTTTGGTCAGTGATCCCTGTCGGCTGCTACTTTGCTTACTTGAAGTTGAAGCACTAGTCGTTGGCGTTCTAGCATTTATTGTAAATGTCTTTCCTTGTGTATTGTATACCTGGATTATTGAGCATGGACTTTGTTGTCTTTCCTTGTGGTGTTTTTTAAGTGTTGGTAAAAATTTGTGGCTTTACCTCGAGAGGTAGCAACAGCAGCAAGGCAGTTTCTGCACAATACATGTCGTCGTGCAGCGTCTTCTTTTTTTATAGCCAAAATAATTCAAAATAACGGACGTGCTGCCGCTCTTTGGTACCACACTTTCAGATGTGTCAGCTTCGGTCGAGCCTGACACCATTGTGCAACTGGTTAAAGCACAGTGTTGACTTCTCCCGCTCCCTGCTCTGCTTTGCTCCGCTCTGTTTACTTGCAAGTCACGTAACCAGTCAAACTGTAACCTTTGCGATTAGAAAATCTAATTTTATCATATTGCGATATTATTACAAATGCAATTAATTGTTCAGCCCTAGTGCTCATGCTGATTCTTGGCTACATGTTGCGATATCGCAGTGTTCCCCTGGTGGTGCAAAAGAAAACGCGTAGGTCCTTATAACTGCAGTCGTAATAGGACCAACAGTCTTTATTACTCCCAGATCCAAAAACAACATATTTTAGGACTTTCCATCTGTGGTGAAATATTTAGAACATCTTGTTTTACTGCAGCTCCATTCAGCTGTTTTGTTGATTTTTCAGGAAGCTAATATCTTAACTGTTTTTGTTCACAGACTCTTATTTTTTTTGGTTTTGATGTTACACTTGTATGTCCAAATGGGTACCACACACACAGTTGCATCATTCTGACAAATCACTGTGCTGCTGCATCACTGGTCTTTCCACTCAAGCTACAACAGCTCCTGGTGTGAAGTCGATGCGTAGGAAATACTTGAGAGTCCGAGGTGATGGCAAAACCAGCCAAATGTCAAACATTTGGGGATGAAAGGCATCAAGTTGTTTCACAGTTTTGGGTCTGAAAGACCTGAGTCACAAACCTGTTGCTCACCGTGTGTACGTTATGTATTTTTGTTATTTATATAGCAAAGCCAATTTAAAACTTGAGCACTTTAAACAAGGCAAATATACCTCACATATTTACAGGTATCAGTTTTCATTCAATTTATTCCAGGTATGAAAGAGAAATGGCAAAATGCCAGCATGACAGACCATGAGAAACCTATACGAGTATGTTGAAATGTTACAGAAACTCAAAACAACCTGCTGCTTGAAGATTAGCTGCTGTGCTAAAACCACACCTTAAAACGGCGTGTCCTACTTGTCAAACTGGTTAGACCATACTGATGCTCTCTGATAACTCACTGCGGTGTATAAAATGCTTCAGACATTAGCTTAGTTTTAGTTAATGTTAAAAAAGACCAATATTTGGAAGCAAAGACTAATAGGTAAAAAAAATGTGATAGCAGTGAAGAATGGATTATGAAGAGTGTAATGGTATTATTAGGTTGTGATCATGGTGATTGATGGAGTAGAACCTTGGGGCACTTGCTGACCCCTTATCTAATGATTCCCCTCATTCTGGGCCATGATTGCTGTTACAGATTCCAATTAGAGAGCATGTGTGGAAGCCAGAGCGGGGCAGGAATAGGCCTTAATTGCCATGAGTTATCATCTAGACTCGTGTAATTGAGCCCCCCATCTTAAGGGGCAGCACATCTGACAAATTGATTTAATACCAAAGTGATTCTCCATCTCTAATGGCACTCGGGCTTCTTCACTCATGGGCCACAGGCACTGCAGTCATTGTGTGTTGATTACTAACCAGGCGAAACCCTTTCTCTCAGTCCACCCACTTAAGCAGGATCAACGACTAACGCATAAACCACACTGATTTGCACTTCTTTAAAGCATTGTGCATGAGCATGGACTTTGTTGGTCGTCATGCATGTGTTTTCTACTAGCTTATCTTAAGGTTATTGTGCAGTCAAGCTGAATGCAAATGAAGCGTAGAACCATGTGAGTGGTGGGCCCGTCACTGTTGCTGAGCAGGTTTTTACAAATGTGTCCTGCCACAACCTGCCCACTCTTAGAAAGAAAAACAAGGCGTGTCCGTCACAGTAGTCTTCTATTACACAAAAGTTTTTTTTTAATCTGACATTTCATCATCTACTTAAGTTTTATAAACTTTTTAAATTGTGGGGGATTGGTGGAGCAGAGGCTAGAGAAGGTGAGTCTGTGATCGGAAGATCGCCAGTTCAAGCCCCACTACCGCCAACATCAAAAATGTGGGTGGGGTAGGTGAAGCATCCACACCTACCCCCATCCTGATTCCATGAGCAAGGCCCTTAACCCCCATCTGCTCCCTAAAACAGGTCTCTCTTGAAAATGAGTTCTTGTGGCTCAATGAGACTACCTGGATAAATATAGGGTAAATGAAATATAAATGAAAATGTATTGAAGGCCCTGAGGCACAGTAACACATGGGGGCACTGTGCTCATGCAGCTGTTTGTCTAAAAGTCAGGAAGAAAAATCACATCACAATTTTCAAAAGGTTTCAACGCTCATTAAAAAAAAAAAAAAAAACTCCTGTTAGCCAACATTTTTTAATGGCAGTCACTAAATATTTATGACAAATTGTTAGGTTGCCTTCTTATACCCACATCGAACGTGTTGTAGTCTTTGTCCATACGTTTGTAAACTTATTGAGCATGCATCAGGATATTCCTCTTGTTCCACTCATAACTTCTGATTCACTCAAGATAATTTAACAAAACTTTATAAACATATGCATCATTACTAGACAGTGTCTTGTGCACTTTTCATCACCCCAGCTTTAAGGTCAAGATCACAAATCAAGGTCAAATGTTATACAAGGTCTTTGCTTGCCTGGACCTTAACTTCTGATCGGTTCAAGATAATTGAACAAAATTTGATACTTATTTATGCCACCACTATACGGTGTGTCATATATTTTTTCATCACCTCCAGCTTTAAGTTCAAGGTCACAAATCAAGGTCAAATGCTGTACAATGTCTTTACTTGTCCAGGCCATTGCTTTAGATTGCTTTATAATAGTTTAAGTGCATAATATAAGATAGATAGATATAGATAGATACTCAGTCAATCCATCCATCCATCTATCCATCCATCCCATGGGGAAATTCAAGGCATCCAGTAACCTGTTCTCATTATACAGAAGAGACAACACACATGAAATAATCAAAAAAGAAGCATAATACACAAATTTGGAAAAAGACAATATGCACAAGGTGGTAGGGAGTACAGTATATAAATACAGTACATACTCGTACATAAGTGTCCGGGGTGCCACAGATTTACAAGGCTCTACTTTTTCTGTACGGGAGGAGTTTAACAGTCGAATGGCTTGAGGGACAAAGGACTTCCTGAATCTGTCCATGGAGCAGGGCTGTAATGTGCTGTATGTGGTATTATTGCTTTAGTCTATGTCTTACTGTTGAAGTGGAGACTTAAAAAGTAAGAAAGTGATAATTGTGTAAAACTGCACACATTTGATATGATTGGTGTTTTTTTCTGTTAGGTCCACAATGTAATACTCTTGATCAGGCAGAATAATAATCTAACCACACGAAGCATTTTTTTAATGACTGAAACTTTTTTTGGGTGGCGTGGGGGGATTGGGGGCTCGTTGCTACAGGCTATTCAGTCCCTATACAAGTGGTGCAAGAGCTTGGTTCGCATTGCCGGCAGTAAGTCAGACCCCTTCAGGATGAGAGTTGGACTCCACCAGGGCTTTCGGTTGTCACCGGTTCTGTTCATAACTTTTATGGACAGAATTTCTTGGTGCAGCCAGTGGGGGGAGGGTTTCCAGTTCGGTGGCCTCAGGATTCCATCTCTGCTCTTTGCAGATGATGTGGTCCTGTTGTCGTCGTTGTGCTGTGATCTTCTGCTCTCACTGGAGTGGTTCACAGCCAATGTGAAGTGGCTGGGATGAGAATCAGCACCTCCAAATCTGAGGTCATGGTCCTAAACCATAAAAGGGTGGATTGCTCTCTTCAAATCGAGGGTGAGGTTCTGCCTCAAGTGGAAGGGTTCAAGTATCTCTGGGTTTTGTTCACAAGTGAGGGAAGAATGGAGCGTGAAATTGACAGACGGATTGGTGCAGCTTCTGCAGTATTGCTGACTCTGTACCGGTCCGTTGTGGTGAAGAGGGAGCTGAGCTGTAAGGCAAAACTTTCTGTTTACTGGTTGGTCTACGTTCCTACCCTCACCTATGGTCACAAGCTCTGGGTAGTGACCGAAAGAATGAGATCACGGATACAGGAGGTTGAAATGAGTTTCCTCTGCAGGGTAGCTGGACGCTCTCTTAGAGATAGGGTGAGAAGTGCAGTCATCCAGGAGAGACTCGGAGTAGAACCGCTGCTCCTCCACACTGAGAGGAGCCAGTTGAGGTGGTTCGGGCATCTGGTAAGGATGCCCCCTGGACGCCTCCCTAGGGAGGTGCTTCGGGCATGTCTGACTGGGAGGAGATTCTGGGGAAGACCCAGGACACGCTGGAGAGACTATGTCTTTCGGTTGGCCTGGGAATGCCTTGGAATCCTCCCAGAAGAGCTGAAGAGGTGGCTGTGGAAAGAGATGTCTGGGCTTCCCTGCTCAAGTTTTTGCCCCTGCAACCCATCCATGCATCCATTATCTTTACCCGTTTATTCCATTTTGGGTCACGGGGGTCGCTGGTGCCCATGTCCAGCAATCACTGTGCGAGGGGCGGGGTACACCCTGGACGGGTCGCAAACAACCATTCACTCTCTCACTCACACCTAGGGACAATTTAGAGTTACCAATCAGCCTAACATGCATGTTTTTGGTCTGTGGGAGGAAACCGGAGCACCCGGAGAAAACCCACGCATGCACGGAGAGAACATGCAAACTCCACCCAGAAAGGCCCCTGGACCGGGGTTTGAACCAAGGACCTTCTCGCTGAGAGGCAGCAGCTCTACCAGTTGCGCCACCGTGCTGCCCCCCTGCAAACCAACTTCGGAATAAGCGGAAGATGGATGGATGGATGAAACCTTTTTTTAACCCACAAAGGGTTGCGTGTACAAGATTAAACTAACCAAATCATGGCTTCTGTGCTTTAAGGTTTAGCTGTCAATGGTTTATATTGACAGAGAACAAATAAATGTAACCTAGGGAACATTTGACCAGTACACAATGTAATGTGTTTTATATATTTATAAATACATTTATGCTCAATGTTTGATTACATAGAAGTTTGAAATTGTGAAATGGTAAATTAGCTCCAAAAATGACGAGTTCAGTCAAGAACAAAATGAAGAAACACTGATAAGGACCAACTTCTGATACAAACACTTGGTGATCTGGTTTGCACTACAGTAGTCCCTCACTACTTCGCGTTTCGTGTTTCGCGGGCTCTATCGCGGTTTTTAAATAAGATTACACATGACACACAATTGGCTGATTGATGGATGAGCCACACAATAGGCATGACATTTTTATTTAAAATAAATTATTTAAAATTATTATTGTGCAGCAGAGAAGTGGGCGTGGCCAAGGAAAATGCCTTTATATATATATATATATATATATACACACACACTAAAATAAACTAGTACTTACTACTTGTACTACTATTCCTACTTTGCGGCTTTTCACTTATCACGGGGCTTCATGGTACGGATCTCCCGTGTTAAATGAGGGACTACTTTTAGTTGGTCCCCTCGCTTGGATCAAGTTGGGCCCCCCAATTTAATGTGGGGTCTACTTCCCCCTGTCGTGCTCCCCTCTGGTGGTGGGCCCCCCTGCCACCAGTGTATTGGTGGCTTTCAGCATCTGGGGCTGGGTGGTGGGGTGTGCGGGCCTGCCCTGGTGGCTGCCTGCTTTGTTTTCTTCTTTGTTTTTCATCCCCATGGCCATTACATCTGAAACAAGCCCAAAGCAAATTCTAATACAATTTAATTTATATATCAAGTGGAGCGTTAAGGCCAGCCATAATGCTCTGCTTGTGAAAGTAAATTTGTTGGGCATCACTTTGACACTCAGACAACAATTCTAAGTGTCACAATGCTGAACAGGACAAGGGGAAAAAAAAAACCAAATAACCAAAAAAACAAAACAAAACGAGGGACTACTGTAATTTTTTTTTCCCCACTGTCATCTACATCTACACTGTTTCAGACTTGCCATTTATATTGTGCTTGTTTTGTCTACTCTAGGGCCAAAACGGTAACGAAGAACGTGTCGATTTCCTAAAGAACAAGGAGAAGGTCCCGGCGAAGAAAAAAACTGGGATCCTAATTGGCATTGTTGTGGTGCTTTTTATTCTCACATCTGTTGCAGCATTCCTTATTTGGTTTTTTGTCTGTAAGTACTGACAAATTTAATATCAGTTTATTATGTGGAGCAGATTCTTGGAGCACAGCACTTGGGTACATTTAACTCAACAATTACCAAATCCTAGACAATCTATTAGATTCAAAGATATTCTAGATATAAAGTGAAATTCATGTGTTGGCAGTGCTGGGGTCACTTACTGTCAAAACAGCCTGAACATCATAGACTGAAAAGTGGATTGTTTACATGTGCTGTGAAGGCAGAACTCGGATATAAATGTGTAAGAGTGGCGTGTTTGGACTTTAATTTCCCATTAGCCTTAGCCTATTTGACTGCTCTGACAGTCTGCTTTTAATTGTGCAAAAGAGAAAAATGTCATGAGCAGTCACCAGCAGCAACCATCAGACTGGTTGGTCCACCATGTGGGTGCGCTGCTTGTGGAACTGAGTTTGTTTGTGGCTCCTGGGACTGATGAAGTCCTTTGGACGAAGGACGAAACGTCTCATCAAAAAAAGAAGCCGTTCAGATGACCTGACTGAACTTTGTTGGATTTTCTACTTGAATTATTGAGCATGAACTTTGATGTCATGAGCAGTGTTTGCCCTACCATTATACAAGGAGGGCGCTCCGCCCTGTCAACATAACCAAGGGCCCTGGCTACCGACATCACCCTTGCTACCCCGCCACAAGTGTCACAATGCTGAACAGGACAAGGGGAAAAAAAAAACAAATAACCAAAAAAAAAAAAAAAAAACGAGGGACTACTGTAATTTTTTTTTCCCACTGTCATCTACATGACTCTGAGCTCTCCTCAGGGATGTGTGTTGAGCCCCCTCCTGTTTACTCTGCTCACGTATGATTGTGCAGCTACCCATCCAGGCTGTCGCATTGTAAAGTTTGCAGATGATACAGCGGTGGTGGGATGCATCACAAACAATGATGAGTCCAGCTACAGGCAAGGGGTGGAACACCTGGAGAGCTGGTGCAAAGATAATAATCTTCATGTCAATGTGAGGAAGACAGAGGAGATGATTGTGGACTTCAGAGGGAACAAAAACATCTACACCCCCCTGAACATAAGAGGATCTGCGGTGGAAGTGGTCTCCAGCTACAGGTGCTTGGGTGTACACGTGAATGACGGCCTCGGCTGGGGCGGCGACACCGCCGGCCTGATCGGGAAGGCTCATCAGAGACTCTACTTCCTCAGACGGCTGAGGCGAGCTGGTCTGGGAAGCTCAGTCCTCACCTCCTTCTACAGGTGTGCAGTGGAGAGCGTCCTGTGCTCTGGCGTCAACGTGTGGCGTGGAGGCTGCACAGCTGCAGAAAGAGGGGCTTTGCGGAAAGTGGTGAAGGCTGCACAGAGGACTGTCGGGGTCGGCCTCCCCACCATCGCAGACATTGCACCTCTAGATGCAGGAAGAGGGCTGTCTGCATCATGGAGGGCCTCACTCACCCAGCACACACACTTTTTGCCCCGCTCCCCTCGGGAAGGAGGTTGAGGAGCATTGAGTGTGGAACCACTAGACTGAGGAACAGCTTCTACCCTGAGGCTGTTAGACTCATGAATCTCTAACTAGAATGATCACTGTGAAAAACCACATCGTGTTGCTGCTGATCTGTTTCATGTTGCTGCTGATCTGTTTAAATGTTGATGTGTTCATGCGTGCACATCCGCTCACACAGACTCGTGTTCATGTTTGTGCTGATGTTTAATGTTTTATGTTATGAGTGCTTAGTGTATATTTAGTTGATGTTTTTCTTAGTTCATATCTTAGATGTTATTACTGTTTTTCTTATACATTTTATTGTTGGATGTAACTGGGACCCTGTGTACATAATTTCACTCCACCACATGCACCACGTGAGGTGCGAATGACAATAAAGAATCTCTGACTCTGACTGACAAGTTCTTCTAACAATTGGGGAGTGCAGATTGTCGCCACAGGATAAGTGACTATGACCTAAAGTAGCACTCCCCTAGCCAGTCGACAACGGTCAACATTAGTAACGTAATGCTCTCATCCAGTAGTACTGGGGAAACTGGTGAGCCATGGCACATTTTTGTCATTTACACACACATAGCACCTGATAAAAAGGCCTTTGAGGTCTTAATAAACTTCTCTGGTTTCTTCATTCAAGTGGCTGTCTTAATTGCTGTGAGAGGCAAACTTCACAGTTTGAGATTGTGCTGCACAACTGAGGACTGTGCTTGAAGGACTGCTCAAATGTTTCCTCGTTCATCGAAAGCAAGTATTGCATTTTGTCGATCCAACACTTGACTCTCATGCATCTTTTTTTATCCAAGTTAAAGATTCCAATTCTAAAGCCACCCTTAGTAAGAATCGCATCCCTGCAGAGCCATTATTCAGTGGCCACATGAAGCTGATGGGTGCGACGTATGACCAAAAGCTGGAGGACACTGACAGCCAGGAGTTCAAGGACTTAGCAGCAAAACTGGAGACTGATGTAAGTACAAAACCCCTGCAGCATAATAGCCTTTTCTACTGTATAGTTGTTTTTTTTCTTCGTGTGTATCTATGGTACATTGTTTCTGCCAACTATTTTCAACAGAGGACCTCTTACTACGGATAAGTTGTGAACATTGTTCACAAGTGCTTTTTAAATGTCCCTCCTAGTGCACACAAACTGCTTTAGGCACATCTGAGTGGGTGGAAGAATAAAACACTGCACATTCCCTTAGTAATTCCCTTAAAATACTGGAGGCAGAGGAGATGTTTGTAGCACCACTTAGGAGCATGTTGATAACAAAAAGCCCACACTCAAACACTTCCATCACAGGATAAAATATCACAGATTAGTGAGGCCGACGTAGAGCGGGGAATTGAAGACAAAGTTGTAGGAAGATGACTTGATAATTGAGAGAAAGCTTTTTGATCTACAAAGTTTGCATGCAGCATATAAAATTACATGGACTATACTTAACACGAGAGGCAGAACATATGGAGTTTGGCATTAAGTCAACAAAACATGGAAACTTAACAAGTTTTGTGCTTAAACAACTGCTCCTTTAGTTTACTTGGCACTTTAGATCCACGGAGTTCTGAAACGTTTGCATGTAGTTGCTTTTGTGTTTTACGTTTCTGAGTTGAATTATCAAAACGGACACCAAAGTCTATTTATTAATCATTTAAATGTTGGGTTTGCTGTAAAATGTTATCTTTTTTGTTTACTTTTTACTTTTTTTTTTCCTTTCAACATGTGTTTACTTCTGAAAAATAAGCTGAAACCCAGTTTTTCTGTTGCAGATTCATGCATAAGCTAGAATACCTCTTTAATGGTCCTTCAGGAAATTCACATCATTGAAGGAGAATCTAGATAGACCACAGTTCACATCAAGAAATGTATATAAAAAAACACTAAAACAAACATGACACACAATAAAAAGGCTATTAAACAAGCAAAATATAAATTATATACATCTAAACTTACTGGAAAAAATAAACAGAAGGAATGAGCTACATGAGGCCTGAGGGCTTGGATGATGCTGGTTTGTCATATTGTGCAAATGACTGGCCTGTGTTTTGTGTGCACCTCTCCCAGTGACCCATTGTTGGAAACAATGGATACATGAGGGCAAGGGCGTCAGAAGCATCCGTAATGTGGGGGGGACACAATGATGTGTGTAGGTGCGTGTGTGCGCGCGTGCACGTGTGTGCCCACGTGAAAAAAGGTGTTCACTAGTGAACAAAAAAAGCAGCATTTCACCTAATTTCCTTTAATTCCACACATTTAAAACGTTTCTCACCAAGTTTGTGTAAATTCAGCTGAGGGTTTAAAGACATTTTAACTTCAATACACTTTAATACAGAGCATCAGGTCGGCACTATTTGTCTTTATAGAGAAATAAAAAACATCGCCACTGGACTTTTTTTTACTTGTGTTCAACACTCCTCTTCTAAATGATGTTTCTCATGAAGCTTGAGGACAATAAGATGTGGGGTTTTAAAGACATTTCAACTTTAATGCACCTGAACACACAGAGTCTCTTACACCTGCAGCGTCTTACAGCGTCACAGTTACTGCTAAGCTAAGATGCTACAGACGTAGCTCCTCTCAAACATCCTCCTAACATGAATATATGTTTATAATCAACCCCCTGGTCAACCACTGCCCGCACTAAGCTACTAAATTGGCGAGCGAGGAACACCGGTACCTCCACCTGTGCTAGTTTTCTGCCGAGGCAAGAGGCAGGAAGGGACGGTGGCGAGTTGGAGGTAACCAGGAAAACCTGGAGTGGAGTTTTAGTGACTTGAGTATTCTCCTATTAATCAAGTGGAATGGATTTGTTCCACAAAGAAATAGAAACTGTGCCGCCTGAACTAATGTTTTATAGTAAAAGTATGGGGGGGGGGGGGGGGGGGTCAAAAGGATTTTTTTTTTTTATGTGGGGGGGACTTGTCCCCTTTACATATAATGGTTGCGACACCTTTGCATGAGAGCATTCACACGTGTTGTGAAGGTTCTGGCTTTCCAAGCTGGACAACACCAAGGGAGAATGGTCAGACAAACAACCGAACAACTCCTTACAACTCCTCGTGATGTCCTGTCCTGTATGGGTTTCCCCTCCCATGCTTAAGCTGACACTACCACCAGAGACAGCTGAGTTTAAAGTGGTGCTGTGCCCAGAAGGCACGGACTCATAAGTCAATGATGAATCTCAGTTTTGTGTTAACACAAGATGACCACTGTGGGCACATATGGCAGCACCAAGGTGGGAGTATCAACCCTGCTGTAGTTGTGTAGAGACACACCTGTTACTCCTGGCATCTTGGTGCGATGAGCCATATATGACCTAAGGTCGTTTGTAGATTTGGGGAACTCTTATGACACAATGCTTCATCAGTGACATCCTGTCTCCATGTCTTACCCCTCCTGAGACAGCACCTTGGTAGTCTTTCAACAGAACAATGTCACCACACATACATGTTTCTATAGACTGCAGGGTGTTGACTCCAAACCAGTGCTGATCTGCTAGATCTTGAGGGCTGGTTATATCAGCTGTGGGTTGACTTGCAGTCAAATAAGATATGATGGCTTAATGAATGTTTCTTAACTAACTCATATCTATCCAGTCCCAAAGGAATGTCACACTCTAACATGGGACAAGCTGTATGTTGTATGCTCAATTTTATTATCTAGTTATTCTAATGTAGTCATTGTAATACAGTCGCATGATCTTTCAACAGGTGCAGCTTCATTTTCACCTCTCCATCTGAGCGCCTAACTTTTGCTGACAGTGCATGTTGTTTGTAGAAGAAGAATTTGACTTTTTTTCACAGGTCCTGTTCATTAATACACTTTTTGTTTTTTCTTTATATAGCTGGGGGAATACTACAAGATAGATCCTCTTCTCTCAAAATATTACACCAAATCCATAGTCACAGCCTTCAGGTATGCATGAGATCTACACAAACATTTTTTTATTTATGTCAATATACGTCAAAGGATCAGCTGTAAAACTGTTATAATAGTTGTATATGAGGGTTAAGTTTTTAAACTTTATTCTTTCTAAGCATTTTTCCTATAATAAAAAATGTTTATTTACACAGAAATAGTCACAGCATTTCTGTCTTCATCTAGTCATTCAGTACAAGTCTGAATGTAAACAGAAGAGACAGAGTCATTAAAATGGAATATCTTACAGAATATAATTCTTTAGGTTTATTCAGTTTGGCTTTTCCCTCAGATTAAAATTCATCCAAACAATTCCACTGATATTTGCATCCTTCTACAGATGGATAGATGGATAGACAGATAGATAAATAGATGGATAGATGGATAGATAGATATACACATACATATACACATAAATACAGGTCCTTCTCAAAAAATTAACATATTGTGATAAAGGTCATTATTTTCTATAATGTAATGATAAAAATGAAACTTTCATATATTTCATATTCATTGCACACCAACTGAAATATTTCAGGTCTTTAATTGTTTTAATACTGATGATTATGGCATACAGCTCATGAAAACACAAAATGCCTGTCCCAAAAAATTAGCATATCATGAAAAGGTTCTCTAAACAAGCTATTAACCTAACCATCTGAATCAACGACGTAACTCTAAACACCTGCAAAAGATTCCTGAGGCTTTTAAAAACTCCCAGCCTTGTTCATTACTCAAAACCGCAATCATGGGTAAGACTGCCGACCTGACTGCTGTCCAGAAGGCCATCATTGACACCCTCAAGCAAGAGGGTAAGACACAGAAAGAAATTGCTGAACGAATAGGCTGTTCCCAGAGTGCTGTATCAAGGCACCTCAGTGGGAAGTCTGTGGGAAGGGAAAAGTGTGGCAGAAAACGCTGCACAACGAGAAGAGGTGACCGGACCCTGAGGAGGATTGTGGAGAAGGGCCGATTCCAGACCTTGGGGGACCTGCGGAAGCAGTGGACTGAGTCTGGAGTAGAAACATCCAGAGCCACCGTGCACAGGCGTGTGCAGGAAATG
>NC_056502.1:22726249-22789614 GCF_014905685.2 Nematolebias whitei | reverse complement strand
GCATTCCCCAGGTCAAGCCACTCTTGAACAAGAGACTGCGTCAGAAGCATCTCGCCTGGGACTGCTGCTGAGTGGTCCAAAGTTATGTTCTCTGATTACAGTAAATTTTGCATTTCCTTTGGAAATCAAGGTCCCAGAGTCTGGAGGAAGAGAGGAGACACAGAATTCACATTGCTTGAGGTCCAGTGTCAAGTTTCCACAGTCACTGGGGTGTCATGTCATCTGCTGGTGTTGGTCCACTGTGTTTTATCAAGCGCAGGGTCAATGCAGCTAGCTATCAGGAGATTTTGGAGCACTTCATGCTTCCATCTGCTGAAAAGCTTTATGGAGATGAAGATTTCATTTTTCAGCACGACCTGGCACCTGCTCACAGTGCCAAAACCACTGGTAAATGGTTTACTGACCATGGTATTACTGTGCTCAATTGGCCTGCCAACTCTCCTGACCTGAACCCCATAGAGAACCTGTGGGATATTGTGAAGAGAAAGTTGAGAGACGCAAGACCCAACACTCTGGATGAGCTTAAGGCCGCTATCGAAGCATCCTGGGCCTCCATAACACCTCAGCAGTGCCACAGGCTGATTGCCTCCATGCCACGCCGCATTGAAGCAGTCATTCATGCAAAAGGATTCCCGACCAAGTATTGAGTGCATAACTGAACATGATTATTTGAAGGTTGGTGTTTTTTGTATTAAAAATACTTGTCTTTCATTGGTGGGATGAAATATGCTAATTTTTTGGGACAGGCATTTTGGGTTTTCATGAGCTGTATGCCATAATCATCAGTATTAAAACAATTAAAGACCTGAAATATTTCAGTTGGTGTGCAATGAATCTGAAATATATGAAAGTTTCACTTTTATCATTACATTATGGAAAATAATGACCTTTATCACAATATGCTAATTTTTTGAGAAGGACCTGTGTGTGTGTGTGTGTGTGTATGTATGTATGTATATATATATATATATATATATATATATATATATATAGATATCAGTATGTATACTATATATGTATACTATAAATAGTATACATACTGGTATATACACACACATATAAGTGTCTGCGGTGCCGCAGAATTTCATCTCTTGTTAATAAACAGTTTTCTGTCCTTCTCTTTTCTATCTCTGATAATACCAGTGAAGGTGTGAATGCCTATTACTGGTCCCAGTTCTATATTCCAGTCGGTGAACTGGAGCTTGTACCCGAGTTCTCAGAGGAGCGTGTGTTGAACGCACTGGAGAAGAGCATTCAGGAACCGGACAGCAGGATGAGCCTCAATAATGTCAAGATTAGGAAAATCACTGCTTCACGTAAGTACCCTCTGTGTGTGCGCTCAGGTAATGGTGAGAAAGATGTTTAAAATGTTTGTTACATCTGGCTTCAATAGATTATATCCAATCAGGAAAGAGCATATTCAGAAAACTGATCTAAATAAGGTCATTGTCATGTCCTGTAAGCATTTTCTGCCTGTCTTGTATCCACAGCATAGTGGCTTGCTCTGAGTTGTGCTGATAAGATGATAACAGATAAGCCAGACCTCTCAGCTTGTGCTGCATCTGAGATTGCACATTTTATGCTGTTTGGATCCTCTAATGATATTAACCGGGCCCTGGCCCTGCCTCAAGACAGCCATTTTTCTTCCTTCTGTCTTCTCAGCATTCACGATTCATTTGTCGACACGCTGGCTGTCAGCCAAGCGCCGGCCATGTGACTTTAGTGGTTTTGGTCGTCTTTGAAATGAATTCAACGAGTATGATTTGATGTTTCTGTCCCAGATAGTTAGACCGAGATGCATGAGTTGCTGCTGTAGGACAAGGTGAGATGGAGCAGAAAGAGTCGTCACCAGTTCCTTGAACCGCAGGGAAAAGGAAGAGAAAATGTGCAACCCAAATATTTTAGGCTCATGCATCAAACTTGATCAGCCTCCTAACTCTAGTGACCCCTTCCTCACCTTTCCTCCTGTTTCCTTGTCACCCCACCCCATGTCGCTGTCTCCAGTCACAGATCCACGTATGGCCAGGAGCCCTCAAGCTGGTGAGTACAATGTCTCACTTCAGTCACTCGCGGCTGTAATTTTCCAGCTGGCTAGATGCTCACCCTCCTGCCAGCCTGTAACAAATGACTCTGTCCTGTACTGTACAGGTGCTGGTCATGTCACAGATGCCATCTTTGTATTAGGGCAGAATAACTCGGTCACTGTGTTGACACTTTTCTTTGACAGTGTGTTTTTAGTGTTATAATTAGACAGATTCACATGAAATTATTACATATTACATTACTTGTCCCTTTAAGCCATGTTGTTCTCCTTCTCAGAGGACTGCTTCTTACATCTGGAAGCTGCTGAGGAAGTACAAAAGTTTTCATCCGTGGGCTACCCAAAAGGCTACCCCTCTGGATCACGGTGTCAGTGGCAAATCCGAGCCTCGGAGGAGAACGCCATCTCTGTCAGTTTTCCATCTTTTGACATTGAAGATGATTGCTCCAACGACTTTGTCGCCGTCTTCGACTCTTTGAGTCCAGATCAGTCTCAGACCATCACAAAGTAAGTAGGTTTAGGAAGCGTGTTCATGGTGAAAGTGAAAGAAAGATGCTTTCTTTAGGTTTAAATGGGCTGTACTTAGATAGCACCTTTCTATCTTATCAAGATACTCAAAATGCTTTACTCATTTACCCATTCATAAAGCACTCTAATCAGTGTTTTATCACATTCATACACCAATGGGACATACGGTACATCAGAGGCAATGAGGGGTTTAGTGCCTTGCCCAGGGACACTTTGGCATGTGACTGCTGGTGGAATCAAACCTCCATCTCTTGCATTGGAGAACGACTGCTCTAACCACTCGGCCACAGCCGCCCCTTAATTTAATTTGTCATTTAATCTCATGATTTAATCTGTGTGATCAGATTTTTTGAACTTGTGGTTTGTGGAAAAAGGTTGCGAAAATTAATATCTTACCTGTTTTAGATGGCAGTTTGATCTCAGTGTAAAGAGAGAGGATTTATTTCTGACAACTAATGAGATAAGGGCTAGTCCAAGCACTGCCAAGCTCAGTGGGATGTTGCCTTAAAATAGTTTCAGAAATGTCATAGCAATTCATTCAAATTCTGTTGTTAAACCTTTACATGATTCTTGCTTTTAAACTAGATGGTTACTTCAGCAAAAATAAAATATTATTGCAGGACATGTTGCAGGCTGCTCCAGAAGTGCCTCCACTAGCTGTTGCTGTCGCTATTGTTTTTTAAGTGAAAAGTTAACTTCTGTTGAGTCAAAATTAAACTAGTTCTCTCCAATCTGAGGTCATTCAAAGAGATTTCTGCAACAGGTAAGATATTAGTTTTTCATAAGACGATCAAGGATGGTACTCTAAAACTCCCCACTCCATAGATCGGAACTATCAGCTTGATATGCTGCTCAGATTTTACGAGAAAAAATTCAATGAGGATTTCCCTCATCTTGCTTTAGTGCATCAACTTGCGATGGAATTCATATCCCCATTTTATTTCAAACATTCAGAGCAAGATTTATTTGATGGCCTTCAACAAACATTTGTCTCGTTAATTTAGCCTAGAAGATCAGAGAGAGAAAGAAACCTCCAGGATTCACTTTAAATTGACTGAAACGTTGCTGAGCTACCTGGAATAAAAGCTGTTTTTATGTGGGAGGAACATGTTTCACTTCATTTGTTTCTCTAGACTTGTGATTACAATGTTGTTGTTCTTTTTTTTATGCCTCTGCTGCCTTTTGCATTGTGTCTTCCTTTTATTGTCAGCTTTAGAGACCTCGGTGAAATTGAGTTGACTCAAAAAGACCTCTCTTTTCAATTCTGGTAAAAGTGCCATCTTGAATTGGACTCCTGCACTGTGTGCAATTGCATTTTGTCTTTGGGGGAGGTTATTTTATTTGTATTTTTTAATGAATCTATAAGCTTTTGAACGCAACATTATTTGTAGCTGCAAGCAGTTTGAAACTCAAAAACCAATGGCAAACAAATATATGTAACAAAGTAAAACAAAATTTTTTTTTTAACGCTATTGAGCAATCGGCTTCATTCAAGGTGACGTGAAGTTGATGAAGCAGAAAATCATTCTCCATGATGACATTATCCTACTGGAGGTAGATGTATTGCTGCTCTTGCATCATCGTTCCCCACCTTTATAGCTCTGCCACCAGCATTGATAAAACTTTTTTTTTTTTTTTTTTTGTTAATGTAACTAATATTTGACTTAGAAATTCCACCTAAGCAATTTCTCCTAAGTGCTGGCACCTCTCTGCTTTATTTATTGCTTTCTCTGCTGAGTGTTTATCCATTGATTTTTCTCTAAAATCATTTTTTCCTTCCTGTTTACGTTTGTTTGATGAGTCGGTGTTTGAATGCGCCCAACTAAAAAGAAATGCAGCTGTATAAAAGATGTCAAATATTTAGCCAATTCTTCATGGTCTTGATGCTGAAAGTAGTTAGGAAAACGTTATTTTCTGATTTGTGAAATTCGTCTGATGTGTTCATCCGCTTGCTTCACTCCTCCTTTTCCCTTCACCCAGACAATGTGGGCAAAGGCCTCCCTCCAACCCCCTGATGGTAATGTCATCTGGTAACATCCTGCTGATTAGCTTCATTGCTGACACTAATGTCCAGAAGCCGGGTTTTCAAGCCGAGTATAAAGCCATCCCTAAAACTGAAGGTAAATAAGCATCACAGCACTTGACGTCCATGTTTCATCGATACGCTATAGGAGTCCTGCAGCTCGTTCGAACGATTCAAATTTTCTTTGCACTTCATCCTGTTAGATATGTTATGCATTATGTTATTATTATGAATTGCATTTTAAAATGATCCATTTCAGTTGAAAAGTGTGGCGGCGTCCTCTCTAAATCCAGTGGAAACTTCACGTCACCGCTTCACCCCATCTTCTATCCGCCCGCTATAGACTGCAAGTGGAGCATCCAGGTTTGCAACACTTCTCCTCCTGCCTCTCGTCTTTGATTTACCCCATCACTTTCCCCTCTCTCCACAATCCTTAGCCTGCTATGAGAGGAATGCTGAGATGGCACTATTGAAGCCAAGCTGTTCAGTACCTCTTCTATCTTCATCTGTCAGACTGCTGCAGGGCTGCAGTGCTCGGAGTGAGCTGTTTGTGTGTAGCACACATGCAGGGGGATGCACCTGTGTGTGCTCACTCGTGACCACTGTTGATATATTGAAGCTCGTATGTTTGCCTTTGTATGAGATGCATGTAAGACAGGTGTGTGTGTACAGGACATGCTTGGTAAATAAGACGATTATCAATATGTCACCGGTTCTTCTGTACTACAGGTCAGTAGTGGGTTAAAGGTCCGGATAAAGTTCAGCATGTTCCGCATGAAGGAGCCGGGGGTTGACATCCGTAGGTGTCACAAAGACTATGTGGAAATCATGAATACCAAGTAAGACATAATTTATTCCTCTGTGAATGTGTTTCAGTGGCAGGTGGTGCAGGAAACAAAGACCAACACATAAAACCGAACCTGGGTGAGAGGATTTGTAGATTGTTCTCGTGCTAAACGGACAAGTAATCAATACGTTTTAAAAAGTTGAAATACATTAGTTAAAAGGTGTAATTAAAAAAAGTTCATCCATAATCTTTATCTGCTTCTTCCTTTCGGGGGCACTCAGAGGTGGGGTACACCGTGGACAGGTCTCCAGTCCATCACAGGGACACATGGAGACAAACGAGATAAACATTCACTCTCTCACTCACACCTAGGGACAATTTAGAGTTACCAGTCAGCCTAACATGCATGTTTTTGGTCTGTGGGAGGAAACTGAAGTACCCGGAGAAAATCCACGCATGCACGGAGAGAACATGCAAACTCCACACACAAAGGTCCCGGGGCGGGATTCAATCCAGCAGCCTTTTCCCTGAGACATTCTACTAACTGCGCCACAGTGCCGCATAATTTTTTATGGTTACTTCCATCAAAAAATACCACTTATGCAGACAAGGTTTAACATTTACAGATATGTTTCTTTCAATAAAGTTTTCATTTGGATGTTTTCACCAAACACCTGATTAAAACCCTCTCCACACTGCTGTGGATGTTTAAAAACAATGGACATGGTTGGTTGCATTAGCAATTCATTGTCCACTCACAAACTGAGTTCACGGTGAAAAATATTGGAACATTAATGGAGAAAATTATATTTATTTTAAAAAAGTAAAACACTGGCCTTTGCTGACATTTTGTAGAACAAATTTATGAACGTTCTTGTCAGAACACGTTGAATAATATGAAAAAGTTTTAGTTAAATTTTCTTCACACCTGTTCACAACTACAAAACGGTTCAAGGAGACTTTGTCATTCGCATGACATGAGGTGGAACTAAATTGTGTACTCAAGGTCCCAGTTACACCCAAAAAAGCAACATATATAAAGTATAAATGAACAGTATACAAGGATCTATACAATAACAATTATAATATAATACGGTGCATTAAACAGCAGCTTGAACATGAGTCTGTTGTGAGCAGATGGGTATGAATACAGCAGCTTATGGGTAATAAACCAGCAGCATGGATAATCAACAGCACAGATAAAGTGTCAAATATCCAATTAAAGTGGCATTCCAGTGATTTGAAATTACAAAGGGCTCTATTTAGCTAATTACAGTAGTCCCTCATTTATCACGGGGGATCCGTATCCTGAAGACCCGTGATAAGTGAAAAACTGCAAAGTTGGAATAGTTATACCAATATGTAATTATATATATATGTATATATATATATATATATATATATACACATTTTAAACTCTTCCCACACTCTTGCAATATTCTAAACAATGTTTCTAAACTCTAAACGCTCTGAAAGAGCACAGAATGTCATGATTTCAGCTCCCTGCCTCCTCTGCTCTTTGCCACCTGCTAGTGCTTTTGGCCACGCCCACTTCTCCACTCTGCACGTGAACATCTGATCAGTTCAGCTGCAGCAGGAAGTTTATCCTGCACCTGTATGGGCTGCACAAAGCATCAGGAGGAAGCTTTTTCTGCATCTCTGGACTGCACAAATGTGCAGCAGGTGCTAAATAATTTAAAATAATTTATTTTAAATAAAAATATCATGTCGATCGTGTGGCTCACCCATTAATCACTCAATTGTGTGTCATGGCCAATCTTATTTTGAAAAACCACGATAGAGCGAATCCGCGATGAACGAATCGCAAAATAGCGAGGGACTACTGTAATTTATATAGAATAAATTAAAAAATTTTAGCTTTGTCCAGTATACAGCAAAAAAATATTCTCAAATATTAGGCAATTTTAACTTTTTCATTTAAGTTTGACTATTATTTTTTTCTATTTTGTTTGCTTGGTTTATTTGTGGTTCTTTATCTTAATTATCTTATCAGCAAATTGAAATTCTCCCCAACTGCTTCAGCTTGTGTTAAAACTGTTTTTGTGTGTGTGTTTCCCAGGTATTGTGGAGAACTGTCTAATTTGGCTCTGACCAGTGACTCGAACGTCCTGGAAGTGGTCTTTCACTCAGACGAGTCCTTCACAGACAAAGGCTTCAGTGCAGAGTACAGCGCCTACGATCCTAAAAACCGTGAGTTAAATCTTTATTTTTCTCGCTCCAACACTCACTGCAGTTTGTACGATGGATGAAATGCTGCAACATGACAGTGACTCTGTTGGTATGTCACCAAAGCACACAGTAGTAGGAGGATGACTCACAGAGGAGTTTGATCCGGGCTCAACAGAAGTTTGACGAATCAGTTTGAATTGAGCTGTCGGACAGGAGGATGCTGCTTTTAATGTTCCACATTATATGAAAATGAGTTTATAATTGTAATGATCTTGCTGTGATGTTGTCCTATATTATCTTTACTGTTCCGTCTTTTTTTTTCTGTTCTGTGAGCAGCTTGTCCAGACAAGTTTGCCTGTGAGACTGGCATGTGCATCGCTAAATCACTACAGTGTGACGGCTGGAACGACTGTGGCGACATGAGCGACGAGGCAAACTGCAGTAAGCCGACCCAAACACGTTTTCCTTTCCTTCCCCTTCTCAACTGGTCTCATCTTTTTTCAAACCCTTCTCTTATTTCTTTAAAGAAATTTGCCATTTGAATTTTCTTTTTTTTTTATGTGTTTTTGCTGAGCGTTTGATAAGAACACTGATACCACTTTCATATGATTCGTTGCCAACAGTCGGTTAGCTTAGCTCAGCAAAATGGCTGGAAGCAGAGGGAGAGAAGGGGAGGCGGGGGGGGGGGGGGGGGGGGGGGGGGGGAGACACTTACCCTGCATCTGTCCTGAGATAACAAAATCTGAGGAGCATAAAAATGACAAGCAGTGGTTTTAATGAGTAAGATCACATCTTATCCACTTTTCAGTGCGATGTTACAAGACTCTTGGAAATCATTCAGTGCTAATAAAAATGCTGCTGCAACTTACTAAAACTTGTCTTGTTAAACTCCCTCCAGTACACTTATTAAATTAACCACTCTGAGGATGTTATGCAGGGAGCTTTGATTATTCATAGAAATTATGTTTTTTTTTTTTTTTTGCTAAATATGCAGTTTTTCACTGTCTGGACTGTAATTACTGTCTAATGCGGCTGAACCAGTGATTAAAGTTTTAAAGCACTTGTTTGTACAAGTTATTTATGTGTTTGACACAATTTCTGTTTTGGTTTTCTTTTCTTTTTTTACAGAGTGTGACAGCGACCAGTTTTCTTGTGCGAACGGCTTGTGCAAACCAAAGCTCTGGGTGTGTGATCGTGTCAACGACTGTGGAGACGGGAGCGACGAGAAACAATGCAGTAAGGGTTCCCATCACTTGGAGGAACAATTTTGTCCATCAAAGCCTAATTTTTGCAATAACTGGGATAGCATGAAATCAAAAGTTTGTTTTGTTTGAAGTAAGGTTCTGTGGAAAGGGGATCAAACATCGGAGACAGATCTTTGAATGGCCCCAGTCTGGGGAAATGCTTTTTTAGTTCTGACCAGACTAAGGAGCTAACTGCTTCAGCCTCTGATGTTCCCCATCTGTGTATGAATGTACAGTAGTCCCTCATTTATCATGGGGGTTAATTACTCTCCAGAAACGTAAGTGATAATTTTACAATGAGTGAAAAACAGCTAAGTAGAAGTGCTGTATTTATTTGAGTATTTATATACACTTTAAGGATTTATAAACCCTTCTCACACTATTGCAATGTTCTAAACCCTTAAACCTATGTCATTTTAACAACATATGTATATGTACTGTACAGTACTGCAAAATTTTATCTGGGCACAGTACAGCCTTGGTCCAGTTCTGGTCATGTTCTGATCGGCTCTCTGCAGCCACTGAGCACCAAGACGCTTTTCGAGAGAGCCGGATCTTCGGATAGCCGGCACAAAACCACACAATGGTCCCGATCGAGTCCAAATAATCCAGAGAAATCTGGATGAAAAAAGTCCTGGTGAGCACTGGAGAAATCACCGGACATCTAAGTAACACCTCCCTGCTCGAGAGGCCACATGGGCCAGCAAGCAGCGCTCAGATTGACCGATGAGGGTGGAAGTAATGTAGTCCCGGTCCAATTTCCGGTCAGTTCTGTACGGCTCTCTGCAGCCACTGAGCGCCATAGTCACTATGAATAAGGACCAAACTTTTTGGTCAGGTTTGAATCGGATCAAAACTTTCCCTCCATTTTGGCAGAAAGCAGAGGCTGGAAGCACTGTAGGCTTCTGGGTAGTGTAGTTCTTTTGACTGGCGATACAGTATAGGCTTATTGAGAGAAAACTACAAAATGGTGGCGCCTGTCCTAAGTATTTTTTTTATTTTTTAACTTTTTACAGTATTTTACCGTACTGTCCCAGTCACGTGAGTAATATTAAAGTTGACAATTGTGTATCGTGTACACTCTTCTTTTTTTTTTTTGTCATGTACAATCTTACGTTGAAAAACCGTGAAAGATCAAGTCTGCAAAAGTCGAATTGCAAAGTAGCGAGGGACTACTGTAATCTAAAGCACTGATCAGGCTCTACATGATTTATTCAGCTATACTTTGTAGGGCTGTAGTAGAGTGTTGAGTGAATGTGTCTGGAAAGGTAAAAACTACCAAAAGATACCCACAACAGGAAAGATATCAAAAACATAATATGTTTTACTGACTGTAGGCTGTGATCCAAACGAGTGGCGCTGTGGGAACGGCGTTTGCCTCCCTCAAGATGTTGTCTGCAACAACAGGAAAGACTGCGAGGACGGAAGTGATGAGGCCTCTTGTAAAGCCTGTGAGTGGTAATACTTTTTTCCCAGCCAGCTTGTGCCCTCTTGAAAGTCTCGATGAGAGTAATGTTTTAAAATCACATTACACAGAACATTACAAAAAGGTTGTAAGCTTAACGAAGCTGTTAAACTCAAAGTAATTTTCTTTTTGCACAGTTTTTTTTTTTGTTTTGTTTCTTGTTTCATTTTCTTCTCCTTTACTCTTCATCAGTTTCCCCCTGATTCAGTCTCCCAGTCACAGACGCACACAGAGGGCACGATTGCATTTCCTTTTGATTTTCACGTCTGTGAATAAAGAGGGATATTAGACCTTAATCCCAATCAATACGCCCAATCAATGCAATCTGCTCCTCAATCACTGTGCATTGTGCGTTCACGCCTCACTTTGAAGCCTCGCTGATTGCACAGTATTTTACTGGTTAAATGTGTGTTTTCACTTTGAAACCTGTCTCCCCCCCCCCCCCCCCACCACCTCCACAGCCCCAGATCTGTGCTCCGACTTTAGCTTCAAGTGTGCGAGCGGTGAATGTGTCAACAAGGTGAACGCTGAATGCGACCGCGTCAGTGACTGCGCCGACAAATCAGACGAGGCCATCTGTGGTGAGAAATTATTAATCTTTTTTTTTTTCTGCACTGACAAGATTCACCTGTTTTTTAAAAAATAGCTGAAAGTGGACCTAATCTTGTCAGTCATTCAAACTAGATTATAGAAGTGAGGTTGAGCCACACGCCTGTTAGGGAGAGGAAGAAAAAGCCTGGAGGCTTTGGCTGTTTATTTATTTCATTCTTCTTTGAAGACTGCTCTTGCCATGTCTGAAGTTTTTAATTTTTAATTTAATTTTTTTCTTCATTTAAGCCTCAGGGCGTGTCTGCATTTCATTTTCTTTTTTCTTTTTTTTTATTTGTCAGTATGCCAGTGTGTCTTATTAGTATCCCAAAGACTCACGGCCAATATTTGTGTCATGAGCACCTCAGAAAAAGTTAATCTCATTTTCACATTTATTTCACTGATCGGTCTTACTTTGCATTTTTTCACTCCAGCGTCCCACTTTCTTTAAGCGCACTATCTGCTGAGTTACAGACTGTGGCACACGGCCCTACAAGCTGAATCGCATCGTAGGAGGGCAGAATGCTGAACTTGGGGAGTGGCCGTGGCAGGTCAGCCTTCACTTCATGACAGCGGGGCATGTTTGCGGCGCCTCCATCCTCTCTGACCGCTGGCTTCTTTCGGCCTCCCACTGCTTTGTCACCCACTCCTCTGAGTAAGTTCCAGACCTCCAGCTCTTACAGACACGTACAAAACGTAATGAGTATTTAGTATAAAATACATTTTTGCCATATAAATTCAACTTTTCAATAAAGTTGTGATTGGAAGATCGCCTGTTCAACTCCCTGGACCGACAATCAAAATGTGGGTGGGAAAGGTGAAGCACTCACACCTGCCTCCACCCTCTTCTGCCTCACTATGAGCCTTTGAGCAAGGCCCTTATTCCCACCATCTGCTCCCCTGGGTGCCCAGCTCTCTGCGCCACACAGAGGGCTGTGGTAGCTCGGTGGTCTGTGGTTGTGTCAGGAAGGACATCTGGTGTAAAAACAAAAACCAAGTCTTTGTGCGAGTTAATTCACTGTGGTGACCCCTGAGGAAGGGGGCACCTGAAGAAAATGTAATTTAAAGTTTTGATGCACCACGTGTGATAAAGCTTCACAGTTCAGCCTCGTGTGTCTTGTTCATCTTAGATTCCTGTTGGTGGTGCTCTAAACACGCTGCTCACATGAGCTGCTTTGACCATGATTTACATCAGTGGATCATTCAAATTCAGAATTGGTGATATAAGCATGTTACAGGAAAAATGTACATTTCTTTAGTAGTGTCATAAGTAATTAGAGATTTTGCAGACATGTTTAGCTACTTGGGCAGCATGGTGGCGCAACTGGTAGAGCTGCTGCCTCTCAGTGAGAAGGTTGCTGGATCAAATCCCAGCCCGGGGGCCTTTCTGGGTGGAGTTTGCATGTTCTCTCCGTGCATGCGTGGGTTTTCTCCAGGTGCTCCAGTTTCCTCCCACAGACCAAAAACATGCATGTTAGGCTGATTGGTAACTCTAAATTGTCTCTAGGTGTGAGTGAGAGAGTGAATGGTTGTTTGTCTTGTTTGTCTCTATGTGTCCCTGTGATGGACTGGAGACCTGTCCAGGGTGTACCCCACCCCTCGCACAGTGATTGCTGGACATGGGCACTAGCTACCCCCGTGACCCAAAATGGAAGAAGCGAGTAAAAGATAATGAATGAATGGATGGATGTTAACAAGTGAATCACTATTTGGCAACACTTAAACATTTAGGTGTTTTTTCAATAATTGCTACATGCTACATTTCAATCCTGTGTATGTCCTGTACATATTGCAGTTTTGACAATAAAGTTGACTTTGACTTTTTTTTTTGATGTGCTAGTTTTGTTTTGAATTACTTTTCACAGTTATTTTGGTAAACTTATAAAACTGAAGGCCCTGGTAGGGGCAGTTCAAAATTTTGAACCTAGAATATGAAAGGTTATAAACCGTTAATATCTTACCTGTTTTAGATAGCGCTTTGAATGACCTATGTTTGGAGAAATTGAGTTTACTGTGATTTGTTCCACTTTGGAGTAAGCTGTTGGGGGAATAATCAGTTTTGTGTTGTGTGTTTCCTTGACTGATGAAGCCTTCTGGATGGAAGGTGAAACATTTCAGCGCACAAATAAAAAGAAACTGTCCAGATGACCTGACTAAAAATTGTTGAGTTTACTGTAGTTTTATTTTTTCATGCCAGCTTGTTTTAATAGCCTAAATTATAATATAAATAGGGCCTGCGTTTGGCTAACCATTAAAGATTTCTGCCCTTTCTTTCATATTTATGCTGTGTGCTATGACTGATGTGATGTGACTGTACATCACCTCAGAAATCACCTTCAAGGTTGCAGTTATCCACCTTGACTTGAGCCCTGCTCAGACTAGCCATCAGCTTGTCATTCTCATCAGAATTAACCCGTTTCTCCAAACCCATGTTCAAAGGTCTATCAACAACAGATAAGGTATTAATTGTTCATAATCTTGCCAAAGAACCACGCTTCAAAAGCTCTGAACTGTGATTTAAAATGTAGCTTTAAATGAAATGTGCAGTAGTAGTCCTGATTGACTTTGATGGTGCTTCAATTCGTTCATTTGTTTCTTGCGTGATTCAAATCAACACTTTTCCCTTTGATCTTGTTCATCTACAGCAACCTGATTCCATCTAACTGGATAACATACAGTGGTTTGCAGTACCAGTACAAGATCTCTGATGCTCAGCAGCGTAAATTGAAGAAGATCATCACCCACCCGTTATACAGCCAGATGACCTATGACTATGACATTGCACTTCTGGAGCTCAGTGAGCCACTGGTGTTTAGCAACACCATCCAACCAATCTGCCTACCATCTTCCTCCCATGTCTTCCCAGCAGGCATGTCATGCTGGGTCACGGGATGGGGAGCGCTCCGGGAAGCAGGTACTGAGCAGGAATCCTCAGAATAAATGAAGCCTATTTAGTTTTAATGCTGTTTATTGTTGCAATTTTAACCTGTTTAATTTTGATAGTCTGGAATTACCAGTGAGATGTTTTTTGTTCTTTCTTGTCATAGTTAAAAAATCTACTTCCCCATCCTTCTCAGAGATTTGTCCTCCATCTTTTCCTCCATGCAGGCAGTTCCTTTCCTTCATCTCTTCCTTATTTTATCATGCCATCTTCTTCTGCATTAATGTCTTTGCCATATTTTGCCACTTTCATCATAACATATGTCTTCTGATCAGTTATCCCGCCTTCGTCTTCTCTTATCTGTTTCACTTATGCCTTCTTGAATTTCCATAATTCAGCAGATTTCGGCACTCTTGGGAAGTTTCGTAAACCTGTGTTGATTAACACTATTCCAGCCCTTTAGCACCTTTGATGCTATGAACAGAGAGGTGATGTATCAAAGTACCGACCCTTTTCTATGTGCTCTTGCAGGACAATTGGCCATGACCCTCCAGAAGGCATCGGTGAAAATCATCAATGACACGGTTTGCAATACGGTCACAGAAAACCAAGTCACATCCAGGATGCTCTGCAGCGGCTTCTTGGCTGGAGGAGTCGATGCGTGTCAGGTGAGATTGCGCCATTGTTTTACAGGAAAGGAAAGGAATGAAAATGTGCTGCTATAGATGGGTTTTCACGCCCATGGAATTATAGCACGCTCACATCTAAAGTCAGTCTAATGACCATTTCCCCCACACCCAACTGTGCTCACCAGGGAGACTCCGGAGGCCCCCTGGTGTGCTTCGAGGAAAGTGGGAAATGGTTCCAGGCTGGCATAGTGAGCTGGGGTGAGGGCTGCGCACGTCGGAACAAGCCTGGTGTCTACTCGCGCATCACCAAGCTGAGAGACTGGATCAAACAGGAGGCAGGAATTTGATGATGATGACATTGAGGGCGGGCAACATCCAAGGGCTAAAAATAAAAACGGGACTTTTTGATTTGGTTCAAGATTATTCAGTCCAAGTTTTATTCTTTTTAGCAGCAGACTGAGCGTGCTGTTTGGGGCTCAGCTTACTCGAGCACTTTATTTGGTTGCCAACACCCACACGAGTCCCTTCAATCAAATACACACACTAAAATCAAGTTACACATATTATATTTTTGTATAGATTTTAAATACTTTTTTTTTTTTTTTTTTGCAGTTTATGCCCCATCTGTCCAGTCCATGTGTATGTTGATTATATTGTAAAATGTGTTCAAATCTGAAAACAACTTAGGATAGGACGTAGTTCAGATCTTTATAAGTGGAGAAAATGTGAACAATTATCATTTTGTTATTTACTCTATAAAGCCTCAGTTCTGACCGTATTGATGAGCTAACGGCTCTTCCAAGTACCGGTACGGCCAAAACAAATGGGGATTGGCAATGTTTTAAAACAACTCAAATTTCATAGCATATAAGGTAAATGGTATTTTTTAAATTTTACTACAGTTTTAATTAATTTTTTTTTTTTTACTATATTATGCAAAGGTGGATTCGGAGTTGTTTTAAGATGGAAACAATCCACTTTGGTCTTGACCCAAGCTCAGACTAGCTGTTGACTCATCAGTTGGATCAGAATTAAACTATTTCTCCAAACTGATGGTTTTCAAAAAGCTATTTACAACAGGTTAAATATTGACTGTTCATAATCTTTCCACCGAACCCCACTTATAGCAATGTGAACTATAGCTATAAGAATAATTTACCCATTGCCCATTGTTTAACTTTTTAATATGGGTTTTATACAACTTTTAATGTGATTATTTTAGTTTTTCTTTTATTTTTTATTTTTTATTTTATTGTAATTTCCTTTTCAAATTGCTTGTTTTTAAACCTTATTTTGTTTATCTGAACTTTTTTATGGTCACATTTTCTTGCTCAAGTCAATTTTCCACCTTATCTTCACACTCAGGCAGGTTTAAGCATAAATGCCAAAAACTAAAAG
Organism: Nematolebias whitei; assembly: GCF_014905685.2. Taxonomy (NCBI): domain Eukaryota; kingdom Metazoa; phylum Chordata; class Actinopteri; order Cyprinodontiformes; family Rivulidae; genus Nematolebias; species Nematolebias whitei. Next base: position 22,773,840 of record NC_056502.1, on the reverse strand, counting down.
AGCCAAAAATATATTTATTTTTAAATAGGACAAATGGCATACTTGAACAAGTATTTTCATATTTTGGTGAAATGCATGAAAACCAAAAGCTGCCTGGAAGGCAGAAGATGCATTAATCAATCTAAAAGCCCATTATTTGTTTTGGAAAATGGCCAGCAGTAAAGTAGACCCAGTTTGTAATTGGCAAGCTAAAACATCCAAAAAAATACCAGTGCAGTCGTTGAATAATGAGGCTGGACTGATTCCCATCAGTGTTTATTTATTTATTCTTACTCTTGTGCTGGCCCTGTGTGATTTGTGCACAATTTGACTAAATATTCTATTCAAATGGGGGGGTGGAGGATAAGACGGAGGTCCAGCTGGCTTTAGCACGTGTCTTCACTTGAGCTCAGGGTGATCCGTGTCTCAAGCCACAGACACCTGAGAGTTCAAACCAATCGGTGGCTGTTGAGCCTTTTGCGTTTGTTCTCCGGAGTCTCAAACTAATTTAATCAACTTTTTTGTGTTTGCTCCATTCGGGAACAGTTTGGTCCTGGATGAGCTCTCAAAAACTTCACGTGTTATTTATTGAAGGGTGGAAAATAAAATCATTGAGGATATCTCTCAGGTTACCTTTTTTTATGAGTTTCTGCGGAAAATGCAAAATTATGGAAACGACAAACTATGGAAGTGTAAATGTGTTCTTCTTACCAGAATTGGTTGGAGAAGCCACAGCTTTTAAAACATTTTTTTAAATGGTGCAGGCTGTGATTTGAATATTAGACCTTTTATTTCTTTTATTTGCTGTTTTATCTGTTTTTATACAAATGAATAACACCGTTATGAAATTGTTCAGGACCTAATTAAATCACCTGTTTCTCTTTGATGGGGTCTCGTTTTGTTGTGCGTAATGAATGCATGTGTTGGGACGCCTTGTCCTTTGCTCTCAGTAGAATTGTAATAATGTAGTTCTCTCTGGTGGTGAGCAGCAAGCACACCTGGGGACCGGCGGTGACAAGACAAGCTCGTATCACCAAATAATACTTTCCTTTGTCACAACTCCGTCTTATTACCCTTCCAAATGGGCATGTTGACTCGAGGAGGAGACACGTACAGTGGGGGTTCTACTGTCTCATCTGTCTTCATTAAACACAACACCAGTGGGGGAATAGGAAAATCAACACCGACAGAGCTGCTAATTTATGTATTCATCACTTTTCCTTCATGGGAAGCTTTGTTTGTCACTTGAAACTCAGTGAGTGACTGATAACTTGCTATGATTCACCAGAGTCAACTTCAGCTAAGGTGGGCAATTATGTTTCTTCCCATCGGTGTGTGGGTCTTGATTTTTCTGTCATGTTCGATAAATATCTGATGAACAGCTGAATGGATTTTAATCAAACTCAAAAGTCATCATTGGATGTACATCCATAACAGATTTACTATCCAATATAAGATGGCTGCCACAGCTAACTGATGTTGCAAATGCAAAAATGGCAATAACACAGCTACATTAGTCCCTCTACTTCGCGGTTCGATTTTTGCGGGCTCGCTCTCGCGGTTTTTCATAGTAAGATTGAACAACAGGACACATGATTGTCAACTCTAATATTACTCACATGACTGGGACTGTACAGGAGTAAAAAGTTAACGAAAAAATAAAATATTACGGACAGGAGCTGCCAATTTGTAGTTTTCTTGCAATATGCCTACACTGTATCCCTGCACATAATGACTACATTTCCCAGAAGCCAACAGTGCTCTGCCCAGAAGCCCCATTGCCTTCTGTTGAAATGCGTAGAGGGAAGTTTTGATCTGATCGGAAAAAGTTTGGCGCTTATTACAGTGACTTTGGCGCCCAGCAGATGCAAAGTGCCACACGGAACCCACAGAACCGAACCAAAACCAGACCTCCAGACCCATCGTGAATCTTGAGAGCTGATAGCCGGCCCGTGAGGACTTCTGAGAGGGTCGCACGCTGCTGAAGGTCCGGCACGCTCTCTGGAGCCTATCAGGACTTTATTTTTTCATCTCTTTCAACCAGCCCATGAGAACCTCCAAGCAGGGATGCGCTAAGTACAATTTTCTAGCTATATATAAGTCTGTTTTTAAAATTAGTAGGTTTAAGAGTTTAGAACATTGATTGTTGGCTTCGTTGCTAAAGGGTACTGCTGCAGAAATGGAATGGAGTTGGACTGGAATGGAGTAAGAACGTAACCGAGCCATTGATGTTCTGCCTAGCTGGTAAGTAAAATTTAGTAGCTACATACACAGTACTTACATATGTTGTTAAAATGACGTGGGTTTAAGAGTTTAGAACATGGCAAGATTGGGGGAAGTGTTTATAAAGCCTTAAAATATATATAAATACTAAAATAAATATAACGTTTCTACTTCAAGGATTTTCACTTATTGTGGTGGGGTCTGGAACGTAACCCCCCCAATAAACGAGGGACTACTGTATACAGAAATTTAGCTAAAATTTTGTATAGTATAGTTGATGAAAGTAATTTCTAATATGGTCTATTAGATGGAAGGAACTATGTTGCATTGGATCGCAAAATTATTTTAAAAATTTGACCAAAATGGCAATTTTAACATTAAGTGTAAAACCCTAGCGCGAAAGTTGGCAGGCAACATGCATTTGAGAAATGCTAAGTCTTCAATTTTTATCTGAAATGGTTTTATTTAAATATAAATATGTGTACAAAGGTACAAGCAACAATAGCTCATTTCTTGCAAATAAAATTCTTAATACATAATCATAAGAATGAACAAATAAATGGCAATTAGTCGTGTTCCGGAAAGAAAATGAAAAGCATAACTGCATTCAACGATTGATGAACAACTTTGACAAGAACATCTGTGGAGTCAAATCAACCAAAGTAGATACAGATATGTATATAAAGATACTTTACAATAGATCAGCTTACACGCTGTACTTTAAGGCTTGTAGAAAATATAAAAATAAAAAGACAAAGCGATGATGTTTGCCTCCTCCCTTCAAGCGGCGTTTGTCTTCTCGTTAGGCTGCCTGGCACTAGCTCGTAGAAATAGACAAATGGCAGTACAAGTCGTCAATACGAAAACATCCAAGTCGTGGAATGGATCGGGTACAGAAACCCGACATCTCAAATGCGAAACGTAGATGAATGGGGAAAACGCTGAAAAACTTGTCACAAGACACACCGTTTGCATGCAACAGAGAGAAAGTATGGGCTCAGCCATTTGTACAGATACTCAGTGTTTTCGGGGTAGTACTGTTTTTGTAAACATTGAGACAATTGATTGAGTTGTAAAACTTTAGAGAGAGTGGTCCACATTAGAACTGCCTCGAAAACGCCACCATGACCTGCTGAAGTTGACACCAAATTCAAGTTTACGTCAAATTCAGGATTGGCAACAGTTTCCCTGTCCCTCCAACAACGCCACATTTGATTGTTCTGTTAACATCTTCATTTTACAATCAGAAAACGCAGCAGGAAACAGCACAAGTAGTAGCAAAGCAGTTTTCTCCTATTTTTTTTCTTGCCCACACAGTTGTTACCATCTTTGGAATCTCTTGTCCCCAATTGCGTCCATCTAGCACATTGTAAAGTTAACAGAGTCCTCCATTTAAAAGAAGGCTGAAATACACATTCTCTTTACATCTCTTTGTTTTTAGCCACTTAAAAGCACCTCTTCTGTATCCAAAACACTTATGATGATAATGATTATTATCCCAATACGCTCCAGGAAATGGCTCTGTCCAGATGTTTTCCAACTTGAGATTCCTCTTCATACAGTACGGTTCCTGCAGCGCTCGTTGGTTGGTACAACTAGCCTGTTGTGCAGAATAGTTTATGCTTGTTTCTGTGAATAGCTCAGTCTTTTGTTGATGACAGACACAAATGTGCTTAGAATTCCTTTTGCATGCCAACAAGACACCAAATGACAGACCAAAAAAATGCTGTCCTAATAGTTGTTTTTGTTCCTCAAATATGTCTCAGTTTATGGTATTTTCTTTCAATGTATCCAAGAGGTCTTTTTTTTTCCACATTTAGTGTTAAAGTAAATGCTGGAATGCAGAATAAAAGGTCATCCAAACTGTAAGACACACAGCTTCCTCCGGTTGCACTCAGAGAGCATCTCTGCAGGTTCGAGCGGCGGAGTCTAACTGGTCTGCTGGATTATTCATCGAAGGAGTTCTCTCAGTAGCGTTGTCGTACATACCAGCTTTTATCATAGGTTGGTTCCAGAAAACCAAAAACTCACTAAATCCTGCAAATTCAGTCCAGATTAAACCTTGCAGGATTGTCCCAGCAAACAATGTCTCTGGTAATGTTAGTTCAGCCGCGCATCAGCATGGCGTGCGTAACTCTTAATTTTATTTTTATTTTTCATGTACTGTCTGTTTAGACATGAGTCTGCATGCGTTGTGAGGGCCGGCCATAGTCGGACTGCTGCGAGGACACTTGTGAGGAAGCGTAAGAAAAGCGAGACGAGCTAGACACCTTACTAGCTTGGTCCGATTGGTCATAGGCGTCCACTTTCTCATAGGATGCAGGCTTAACATAGCTGGTGAAGGCACGGCCGTAGGTAGCAGGCAGGTATGCTGAACCACTGTAAAGAGGATCTGTGGGATATATACTGGCTGGTTGTGTGGGTTGCTGCTGGGCCGCTTGCTGCTGCTGCTGCTCATATGAGGATCTGCTAACTGTGTTGGTTGCGTAGCGATGGTTGAATTCGTAGATCCGAGGCTGGGTGCCCTGCTGACCATACACAGGGCTGGGGGAGGGCAGCTGCGATGGAGTGTAGACCGGGCGAGTATTGGGCGCATACTCAGAGAATCCACTGTTCCGGATGTGACGATCGTCATGGCCACGAACATTGTAGTACCCATTGGTTGGATCCTGTGTAGAAAGACCGAAAAATAATTCAACCATAACTTAAAATCATCCTAACATTTCATATGCAAATATCTTTTAGTAAAAGAAACATCCACTTGCAACTCTTTTTCAAGTGTTTTCACCTTGATGTCCGATCGTTCGTCGTCCTCCTCCTCTAAGAGGTCGCTGTGTTCTGTGCGCGAAGTCCCTGGAGACTCGCTGCTGTTAGGAGCCTGAGGGGAAAACCACACATTTCTGAAGCATTACAAGGTTGAACAAGACCTCACTTGAGTCAAAACAAAAGTAAGTCTGAGTGTTCTGCTGCAATTTTAATGTTAGCGCTCCCCCTCTCTGCCTCCCTCCACCAGAGATGTTTGATACATGTGTAGGAGAGAAAGTAAGAAAAAAATAGACCTACCATTGGCTCTTTGACGTCCTCCTCGTCGTCGTTGCCTCGTGTGGCGTTGTGATCGCTGTGAACTATCTGAACTCTAATGTCACTCTTGGAAAGACGAGTGCACCTCTTTCCTGTGGGATTTGAAAAAGGGGTTTTGTTGACATTACCCAGCATTTATTTGCACATCTGAATTGCTTGAATGCAAGAGGAAACCACAACCCCAATTCCAAAACAGTTGGAATGTTGTGTAGAGCGTAAATAAAAACAGAATACAACAATTTACAAATCTCATGAACACATATTTTATTACCACTGGAACATATTAAATATATCAATGATGAAAGTAAGAAACTGTACCATTTTTGAATACAGTAAAAACAGTTAATTTTGAATTTGATGGCAGGAACACATCTCGAAATATGAAAAATCACACGCACACAAAAAAAAAATCTCAAAATTAAATAGGGCTAAGTTTATTCCTGTGAAGTATCCCACTTCTTTTAACAACAGTATGTAAAACTCGAAACATTGAAGAAACCATCTGCTGGACTGTTTGGAAGGGAGTGTTATCCTCATGTCTGATTCTAGCTCTTCAGCAGCCCTCCATCATTTTCTTTTGCAGCTTTTTGGTTTCATGGTGCGCCAAATATTTTCAACTGGTGAGCGGTCTGGACCAAAGGCAGGCCAGTTCAGCACCTGCACTCTTACTATGAAGCCATGTTGTAATGGATCTAGTGTGTGGCTGAGTATTTATTTATTTATTATATTGTAATTTTGCTGAAATATGCAAGACTTTCTTTGAAAAACATGTAGAAGCAGATGCTGTTTTACAGCTTGTACATGTTATTTTCTGCACTGATGATGCATATCCAAATGTGCAAGCAGTCCATGCCAGAGGCACATATTTAACCCCCCCATGCTATCAGAGAGGCAAGCTTTTCAACTGTTGTGCTGATAACACACTGGACCGTCCATCTCTTCATTAGTATGGTGGATGTGGAGTTTGTGGGTTCCAAAAGAATTTCAAATGTTGATTCATCTGACCACAGAACAGTTTTCCACTTTGCCTCAGTCCATTTTAAATTAATTTTGGCCTAGTGCATATGGCAGCTTTCTGGATGGTGTTCACATAGGGCTTCTTATTTGTTTGATTGAGCTTTGACTAGCATTTGTGGAGGGTTCAACAAACTGTGTTATAGACATTGATTTGTGGAAGTGTTCCTGAGCCCCTGCAGTAATGTTCATAATAGAACCTGACCCGTTTTTAATGCAGTGCTTCTTGATCGCCTGATAATCACAAGCATCCAATCTTGAACTTTGACCTTATTCTTCTCCCAAAGATTTCTCCAGATTTTTCATAATTTTTGATATTATAATCTTCCCAATATTTTGTTGAGAAACTTTATTTTGAAATTGTTCCAATATTTTTAGACTGTTTTTCCACAGACTGGTGAACCTCCACTCATCTGAGAGATTCATCCTCTGAAAAATTATATATATATATATATATATATATATATATATATATATATACACATACACATATGTGGCTATGTTGCCTTAATTTGTTGCAAAATGTTCCTCCAGCTGTTTCTTAATTATGCCATTTAATTTAGTCTGTTGCTGCCCTTGTTTCATCTTTTTTTTAGATATGTTGATGTCATAAAATTCAAAATTACTTTGCTTTTTCTAACACATTCGATTTTTTTGTTTCAGCAGATGATCTTTATGCTCGATTGTGAATAAAATGCAAGTTTATGAGATTTGCAAATCATTGATTTTTGTTTTCATTTTCATTTTACACAAAGTTCCAACTTTTTAGGAATTGAGTTTTCATGCATAAGCTCTTGAATCTTCAGCCCAGAAATGTTGGTATTTGTTTGATTTAAAATGGGGAAGAAAAAAAAAGGCTTTTCCCCCTGTTGCCCATACTGACCGTTGAGCTCACCTTTGCCTGTGTGCCTGCAGCAGAGAGAGACCAGCGTGATGATGCAAATGAGCAGAACACATCCTCCACCCACTGCTCCACCGATGATTACCAGCATGGGCACTGCCTCTGTGGAAGGAACAAAGCATGGAAAAGTGGGAGGAAGGGAGATAATTGCCAAGAGAAGGGGAGGGATGAAAGGAGGGATAGTATTTTTGTCAAAAATGTGCAGAACAAATTAGCAAAATTTAAATGAAAGAAATCAAGAGATCCAGTTATCTGTCTTGCTAATCCCACAAACATGCCTTTGGATTCATAAACAGTACGCCTCGGCCCGCTCACAGATTTCTTGGCATATGCTCACACGGACAATTTGGTGTCTTGTAGCATGGCTATTGTCTGTAATCTCTCTGAAGGAAGGGTAACAAGGCCTGACATGCAATAAAGCAATAGACAGTAATCTAATTGGAGATTCCAGGAGATACTGCTGCCTTGTCGTTTCTCTCAAGACCAAACTCTGATACGCTGATGTAAATGACTGACGAGGGCTTCATTTTTTGGTGTCTGCAGCAACAAAAGGTTACTACCAGCATCAGCGATGTAGTGTACGGTCTAAAGTTAAGACCATAGAGGGTGGTAGCTTGCATTTCTGAGTTTGACTCTGGTAGTGATAGAGATTTTGTTACTAGCAGAAAACACATGAGGGTTCCTCTAATTGATTTTTTTTTTTTGGTCCTGAATCAATATTGATGTTATGGGGCAAACATATTCATTAAAGTAGCCATCTGCTGATTAAATTACATTGATTAGAAGAGTATAATTAAGATAACCACTAGGTAGGGCACAGGTAATGCAATGTTACTCAATGTAGTGCCTTGAAAAACAGGAGCAGGAGTTTAGCACTGAAGAATTTCTCACCAGTGAGCACTGATTCTCTGTTAAGCAACTCTGGGCTGAAGAGGCGTTTAAATAACTTGAATATCATTAGATGTTGAAGCTAAAATGGGGCTAACTTTGATCTAAAATTTAGTAAATCTCTGAAACTACTTGTAGCCACAACAGTAGTGCCTGAAAAGTATGTGCTGGTTTATTTGTTGGCAAAATATCTCATGAATAACTGAACCAAATTTATTGAAACTCACAGAAAGTAATCATTTATGTAAAACCAGTGGTGATTTTTTGGGGGGTGCTCAAGCACCCTTACATTTTAATTCAGTGCCCCTGAAAAATTAAGAAACCATCATTAGTATTTTGTAAGGAAACTCAATTGTCAAGCCTTAGATTCGCCTAAATATTGAATGAATTTGGAATAAATGTGTAATTAATTATGACAGTCTTGAACAGGCCAGTAAAATATATATATATATATATATATATATATATATATATATATATCACAGTATGTATATGTTGCAACTTCTGGTTGCATACGTTTAGTCTTTGGATGCGTTAGAGAAGCGGATCGTGCTCTATTCCCACAAAGAGAGCTGTTGGTCAGGTTACTTCTTGTTGTGCCCTGCTCTCTAAAATAGTCATTGAATCAAGTGTTTACTTATGTAGGTAAACGTAGATGTTTAACAACCCATTAAAATACACCAGACTGAAGGAAATGGAATCTACTTTATTCAAAATCTACCAGTATGTGTCCCCCCCCCCCCCCCCCCCCACACACACACACACATTACAAATGCTTACGCCACTGCGCTGTTCAAGCCAAGAGCCATTTTCAGAACTGGGGGGTTAAGTTAAGCACCCCTAAAGGTCAGATTCTAGAATCTTCCATGTACAGCTATGACTGAACTTTTGGAGTCGACTCAATTTAAGATGGCAGCCACAGCTAATCGATCCCATCAAACACAAACATGACAATAATGCAGTCAATTTTGCAACTATTATTATACAACTACTATAAAACCTGGTGCTACATAACACATACTCTTTGCTGGGCCAGAGCAAAGAATTGCTTTTTGTCTGGCTGAATATGAGGTTATGGAGACCAACAAGCAGTTCAAACATAGTGACTGTCATGCTTAGAAAAAGTTTGAGTTAGTGCAGCATTTAATCAGTTTAATTCTAGACAGGGCAATAAAAATGCTGAGTTAAGTCTTTTGCTGTTATTTTTACTATTGCCAGGTGCACTGTGAATGCTGGCCAGTGCAGAGAGCTGCGTTCACAATCGCCGTTTTCAGCAGAATTTATGAACGCCGTTTGTTGTGTTCATAAACACTGTCAGGTCTTTTAATATCTTGAGCAGGGGTTCATAGATCACACTCAAAATGACATGGCTCGGAAATGTTAGTCAGCACTAGTGGAAAAAACTACTACAATTACTACAACTACTACTAACGACTGCAAAAACTGAACGGGTAGAATCAAAACTTCTACAAAAACTTAAATTCACACATCTCATTTGTTTTGTTGTGCATTTTTTATTTAGCTTTAAATTTCCTATCTTGATGCTTTGAAGTCGTCTTTGGTCTGCATGCTTCCTTTTTTACAACCTACTCATTTTGTTTGTACTTTGACACCGCTGACTGAGAACAACCAAGACCTTTTGCAACATTTTGTGATAATTTACTCTTTTGAAGAGATTTTATAATCCTCTCCTTTGTCTCAGCTGACATCATTCACGTTGGAACCATCTGCTTTGAACAACAGCTCTCCAATGTGCGAGCACTCTTTTATAATTGAAGACTAGTTAGCAGATTAATCTGATGTTGGTTTTAGAACTAGGAGTTACAGATTGATTGCATTCTTTTTTTACTCAGAATTGGTCTAAAATATTGTGACTGACTAAAGTGATTATATTTCTTTCTTTCTAGATTAATTCTTAAATGCCAGAAGGTTTCAATGTTGAAAAATGATAGTTTTGTGGCATGACTGGCATTTATTACATGCAACCTTAACAATTGCATGAACATCCTCCAAGGGTGGTGATCTATATAAAATTTTACCAGCGGTTGTGCAGTAAAATTGGCAGAGTTAGATAAATTTGTGTTTTTTTGTTTAAGGTCAGCTGGCTGTGGTAGACATTTTGAATCGATTTCACTCCAAAGGTTAATCGTAACAAAAGATAATTGTAGATTAACTTTACCGTTGGATGTAAAGATACATCCAAGAATTACATCCTGCATTTCATTAAAATTCACCCTGAGGTTCATGAGATATTTTACTAACAGACACAAACACACTCATGCACACATAGATAGACGCAACAATCATTGATGTCCTTTCGGCGGTGGGTGATAACTAAAGAACCAGCACTAAACTCGAGTAGAAAAAATTTCATTAAACGTTGGCGCAGGCCTCCTGTTGGTGTGTACCTTGCTCCTTCAGTGTGACCAGGGCCGTGCCGGTGCCGAAGCGGTTCCAAGCGGTGCAGTTGTAGCGCGTTTGGAAATCCTGCACCAGAGTTTCAGACAGCACCAGGGAGGACGAGACCCCGTGGTCACTGGTCACGGTCTGCACAGAGAAACGCCCCGAGGTCCCAGAGGACAGACTCATGTCCCCAAATGTCCACACCTGTGAAGAATAAACAACAGTGTGTGAGCTCCTGGTTTATGAGGAAATTCCAAGCGATGTGAAGGTCTGCAAAGCTCTTCAACTTTAGTTTCCTGCCTCCTGCTGGGTGGAAAACCAGTTTCTGTCTCTGTTCTGCTTTCCCATTGCTGACCTCTGAGATGCTCCAGGGCTGACACAGCTCATAGGCTCATGTTTAAGCTACCATCCACGTCTGCCCTGCAGGTGAGGCCTAAGGAGGTTTAGGAAGCTGAAATACAGCTCCTCGCTGCCTTCTCCAGCACGGGGCAGCGGGGCACCCGTCTCTCATTCCTCCTCACACCCTAATTATCCTCTCTCAGCCCAGCATATCTTCAGCGGTTCAACAGGGTCAGCTGAGTGATGCCTCTCGGGCCATTAATTGAATGCGGTTTGGTTGAAACCTGCGAGAAACCTGTCTCCTGCTGTTCCGCTAACTCTACCATCATTTCAAGCCTGTCTGTGCAATTACAGTGGTAAGTTTGTGTGAGCGCGTGTCGTTTAATAGGTTGGTTGGAACGTGTCGGTGCAAAGGTGTGACACTGAGGTCAAGGCTAAACCTCCCCTGAGTTATTACTCTCATTTAGGTGCGACTTAGAGGAATGCTGAGTTTTCTTTGCTTTCACAGATTAGTCAATAAGCTATTGCACAAATAAGAGATTTGCTTACAATCTTATCAGGAGGGGGGCTGCTTCCCACCCGACACTCTAGCTTGCCCTTGGAGTGCTTGACAGCGTGCTGCATGGCGTCTGCTGTGATGATAGGTGGACCTGTGGTGAGGAAAATGGAAAGCCAAGAGACAAGTTAATATAAAAGAAATTGTTTTTCATGGCTGACCAATAGCAAACTGCATAAAACTGTCAGGACGAAAATAATCTGTTCAAAGTAAATTTACTGTTTTCCAGCATAAGTAAACAGAGATGTTTATTTTTGTTTTCAGTTTCAAAAGTGAAAGCGCTCATTAATCAGGTAAGGGATCAATACAAAATCAAATGCCTTATATTGAAGCAGAATCCTGTAGAAAAGGTTTAACAGAACATTTCAGGGACTGAAAACGATACACAAAGAACAAACAAACAACATAGGTCATGTGGTTCTCTCAGTTCAGTAAACATATACAGAAGCCCCTCGATACTTCGCTGTTTGACTTTCGCGGATTCACTTTTTCGCAGGTTTTCAACGTAAGATAGTACAAAAAAGAGAGAGCGAGAGAATGGCTGAGTGCGGCTCACTCTTGTATACAACAGACCTCCCCCCTTCTCTTTCTGAGGCTGTCTGTCACTGCAGAGAAAGAGAAAGGAGGGAGCGAGAGTGGGGTCTGTCTTTCCCCATTCATTCAGCCTTTATTTAGACAGGTAAATCCCACTGAACTTCGAGGACTCATTTACAAGAGAGACCTGAATATTCCCCATAATGTCCCAGTGACACACAACAGGTGGGCATGCAACAGACAGCCTCAGAAAAAGAAAGGAGGAGTGGGGTGGGGTCCATCTTTCCCTATCGTCTCCCAGAGACACACAACAGGCAGGCGCGTAAGTCAAAGTCAAAGTTAATTTATTGGTCATTCGCACCGCATGTGGTACTTGTGGTGGAACGAAATCGTGTACACAAGGTTCCAGTTACATCCAACAAAAGTATAAATTGTAAAGAAAAAATGTAATAAGATCTAACATATGAACAAAGAAATATGCATAACTAAGAATACTCTAAGCACTAGACAATACGCCAAACAACAGACAGCCTCGGAAAAAGAAAGGAGTGGGCAGGGGTTCTGTCTTATACCTGAGTGAGCCGCATGAACGGCATGGATTGTTTATTCAAAATAATCAAGCGCAACCCAAACCGAGCCTTTAGGAACGATAGCTGGGACAAGAATGCTGGATGCTTCAGGGAAGAGGCGATCAGACAATCTGGCAGGGAGGCAGAAACTGGGGTGCGCTTGAGAAGTGCAGCACACAGATGCAGCAGGAGGGAGATTGGGAGTGACGCAGGTCATGCGCATAAGTGTGATTGCAGCGGAGAAGTGGGTGTGGCAGGTGGCAGAGGGTGAAGATCCTGACACGCTGAGCTCTTTTAGAGAGTTTAGAGTTTAGAACATTGCAAAAGTGTGGGAATGGTTTATAAAGCCTTAAAATATATTTAAATACTAAAATAAATATAACGTCCTTCTTTACTTTGCAGATTTTCACCTATCGCGGGTGTGTCTGGAATGTAACCCCCACGATAAATAAGGGACTACTGTATTCACATTTACAATAAAGCTGGTGTCTGTGAGCAACAGGCGTTGCTTGTCTTTGTTTTTGGTGTGGGCGAGGAATCGGACAAAAACACGCTCAAAGTAAAACGGGGGTTTAAGGGTCCATGTTGGTTTTACATTCAGTGCTATTGCCTGTGTTGTCACCAAAATCATATGCATATAGACAAATTAAGCATTTGGGGAGTGGTGGCGGAGAGGTTAGAGAAGGTGGGCCTGTGATCGGTAGATCGCCGGTTCACACCCTGGTACCGACAACATTAAAAATGTGGGTGGGGTAGGTGAAGCACCCACACTTGCCCCCACCCTCATTCGCCCCACTCTGGGCCCATGAGCAAGGCCCTTAACCCCCCATCTGCTCCCTAAACAGGTCTCTCTTGAAAATGAGTTCTCACTACCTGTATAAGAAAAGGGTAAATGAATTTTTTTTTTTTAGATCTTTTAATGGCATCCAAACAGCTAAAACGTGCATATTTGTTATATTTCAGATCATTTTTAATCTACTGTTACTTCAATGATGGTTTCTAGAAATTCATCCTGCCCAGAGTTTGAATTGTTTTGGTTAAAATCTGGCCTTAGTATATTTTTTTTACTTCTCTGTTGTTGAGAGGAGATGCTGCGTAATGACAATTTGATGGTTTCATAAAAAGTTTTTCATCAGGAAAGTCAGAGTTTCTGCAGCTTTTTAACTTTACTGAACTCAGACAACAATTTGTTCTAAAAGGAAAATACATTCACAATTAAATTTAATGATGCATTTTGTTAAAAAAAAATGCATTCATTTAGGCTTGCACATGTCTGCATCTTTGCATGTCTTTGTTTGTATTTTGCTTGTTCTTCCTGGTAAAATAAAGGTTTAATATTAATGTAGCATTTGCGAAATACCTCATGAACCTGAAGATGTATAAAAAAAAATTCCATAAACATTACTGGATGTATGTCTACAGTTGGGGGTTAATCCCTTTTATGATGGCTGTCACAGCTAATCAACATTAGCAAACACAAAAAGGGCTAACAGTCAATTTTACAGACACTGAGCTAAATTCTTGTGTGGTAGTAGCTGAGAATCACTCTCAACACATTCTCTAAGTGCAAACACATCTTGCAATGAGATTCGGCATAATGTTGTATACATGTGACTTACTGTATCTGTGCTGCTGATTATCCATGCTGCTGATCTCGTGCTGCTGATTATCTCATGCTGCTGTATTCATTCATACCTATCTGCTCACTACAGACTCGTGTTCGGACAGCTGTTTAATATACAAACCGGATTCCAAAAAAGTTGGGACACTAAACAAATTGTGAATAAAAACTGAATGCAATGATGTGGAGGTGCCAACATCTAATTTTATATTTAGAATTTAATTTATAATTAATTTAATTATAATTAATTTAATTTATAATTTTTTATTCACAAATCACAGATCAAAAGTTTAAACTGAGAGAATGTATCATTTTAAGGGAAAAATCTGTTGTTTCCAAATTTCATGGTGTCAACAAATCCCCAAAAAGTTGGGACAAGTCCATTTTTACCACTGTGTGGCATCCCCCCTTCTTCTTACAGCACATCAGATGTCTGGGGACATAGGAGACCAGTTTCTCAAGTTTAGAAATAGGAATGCTCTCCCATTCATGTCTAATTCAATCGTCTTGGGCCTTCTTTGTCGCACCTTCCTCTTTATGATGCGCCAAATGTTCTCTATAGGTGAAAGATCTGGACTGCAGGCTGGCCATTTCAGTACCTGGATCCTTCTCCTGCGTAGCCATGATGTTGTGATTGCTGCAGAATGTGGTCTGGCATTATCGTGTTGAAAAATGCAGGGTCTTCCCTGAAAGAGATGACGTCTGGATGGGAGCATATGTTGTTCTAGGACCTGAACATAGTTCTCTGCATTAATGGTGCCTTTCCAGACATGCAAGCTGCCCATGTCACAAGCGCTCATGCAACCCCATACCATCAGTGATGCAGGCTTCTGAACGGAGCGTTGATAACAACTTGGGCTATCCTTGTCCTCTCTGGTCCGGATGACATGGTGTTCCAGTGTTCCATAAAGAACTTCAAATCGTGACTCATCTGACCACAGAACAGTCTTCCATTTTGCCACACTCCATTTTAAATGACCCCTGGCCCAGTGCAAACGTCTGAGCTTGTGGAGCTTGCTTAGAAATGGCTTCCTCTTTGCACTGTAGAGTTTCAGCTGGCAACGGCGGATGGCACGGTGGATTGTGTTCACTGACAATGCTTTCTGGAAGTATTCCTGAGCCCATTCTGTTATTTCCTTGACAGTGGCATTCCTGTTTAGGTGCAGTGACGTTTAAGGGCCCGGAGATCACGAGCATCCAGTAGAGTTTTACGGCCTTGACCTTTATGCACAGCGATTGTTCTAGATTCTCTGAATCTTTTGACGATGTTATGCACGGTTGATGATAACTTAAAAGTCTTTGCTATTTTACACTGGGTAACACCATTCTGGTATTGCTGCACTATCTTTCTGCACAACAATGGTGGAATTGGTGATCCTCTTACCATCTTGGCTTCTGAGAGACACTGACACTCTGAGAAGCTCTCTTTATACCCAATCATGTTGTCAATTGAACTAATTGGTGTTGATTGATCTTCCAGCTGTTCGTTATATGCTCAATTTCCTTTTTCCAGCCACTTATTGCTACTTGTCCCAACTTTTTTGGGATTTGTTGACACTGTGAAATTTTGAATCAACATATTTTTCCTTTAAAATGTTACATTTACTCAGATTAAACTTTTATCTGTCATCTATGTTGCATTACGAATAAAATATCGACATTTGCCATCTCCACATCATTGCATTCAGTTTTTATTCACAATTTGTTTAGTGTCCCAACTTTTTTGGAATCCGGGTTGTACTGTATTATTTTACATGATTAATGTTTAACGTATATCAGATATTTTAACACATTGTTTAGCGTATATCTTAGATCCTTATATACTGTTTCTTTTTATACTTTATATTTTTGCTATTTTTGGGTGTAACTAGGACCCTGTGTACACAATTTCATTCCACCCGATGTACCACATGTGATGGAATGACAATAAAGAACCTTGAACTAGAGCTCAAACCTCTATCCCTTCCCAACAAAAGAGGATTTTAGTTTAAAACTGCATTTCTTTATGAAATGTTTGGATTTACTGTTGGAAAAATCATACTCAACTATAAGTAGCTTCAAAGTTTTGCTGAAGAGAAATCCTTTGTTATAGTACGACGTTTTTCCCTGAAGAAGTCACTCACCGTTCACAGTTAGAGTGACATCTCTTTCTGCAACTCCAATCCGAGGAACAATGGCCTTGCAGGTGTATGTCCCAGCATCCTCCTGGGTAACAGCCTTCAGTTGCAAGGTGTTACCATTACTGAGCACCTAGTGTGAGATCCAAAGAGACAAGTGTGAAACGTGTTAGAAAGAGAAAAAGCGAGAAACGAGGCAGCGGAGGGCAGAGTCGGACAAAAGGAAACATGAACCTTCATCAGTGGCCCCCTCACTGCGGAGGCAGCACAGAGGTGGGCTGACCATTGTAACAAATGCTGCCAGTTTGAGTTTAATTTCATTGTGAAGAGCTTTAATCACAGCATTAAGCACTCCAGCCACCGCTGAGTGACCGTGCTGCTGGGGAGATTGTTGTAATTAAACAGTGGGGACAGATCGCAGCTCGCTGTGTGTGAGTGGGCCCCGGCCTCCGGAGCTCCTCCACTCACTCACTCCTTAGCTCATTGATCCTGTCATTCCATCAAGCTGTGATTAATCCATTTATTCCCACTCTGTCTCTCTCCCCAACCGCCACCCCCCATCTCCACATCCTCCCTCTTACTCTCACCATTTTTTTATTTCCACACACACTTACAGAGTAACCCAATTAATCCATTACTCATGGCTGTGTGAGGGACAGTGGCAGTGGGTGGATTAGAAAAATGCCTGTGCATTTTCCTAAGAGTGGCTGAAAGCACTCTTTTGTTTGAGATGACTGCATCACTTATTTTATCCAGCAGCAGTCGGTAGAGGGGTGCTTTCTTCAGCACAACTTCAGAAATTATATTAGTTGTCAGGAGAGCGGCTCCCGTGGGATGGGCCCTTTAATGGTGCACGCGCTAAAAGACTTTTACCAGGGTGCAGTAAAGTGAGGGTGGAAATGTTTTGTTGTTGCACCTGCAGTGACTTTGAGAAGACTGAAGTACAGCTGAGTAGCGGCGATGTTTGTTTGAACCACTCTCTGGCTCGCTCACTGGTTGATTGACTGATTGATTGGCTAATTGATCGCGATGGAGTTATGACAGCGCATCATGTGTGCCGATTATTCTGTATGAATCTGTCAGCGGACAAACGACTTTCTGCCAGAGGCGCTCGGCCCTCGGGGGAGCACGCTGAGAGAGGTGTTGAAGATTCAGTCTGAGAAAAGAACGTGTCGAAGGGGAAAAAAAACGGTGTGTGGGATTCATGCCTCAAGGCCATGTGCGAACGTTTCTCTCTGGAGGAAGAGTGTTGAGGCTTTTCCATTCAGACAAAGTGGCATGTGGTGTTTGTTTCCTTACCACACTGGAGCCTTGCTTTGTCCAGGCCAGGGTCAGCGGAGGGTTTCCTGTCCACGCGCAAGTAAAGGCTGCGTCCATTCCAGTGTCCACGGTCATCGGCTTAGGCTCCGACAGAAGTCTGGGGCCAACTAGGGGTGCAAACAACCCATTGGAATGAGTAGGGAACTACTCTTTGCGTAAACAACAAAGTTCATGCTCAATCATCCAGGTACCAAATTCAATAATTCTCAGTCGGGTCAGAGGCTTATTTATTTTATTGTTTTCCAAAATACAGCTACAAAGCATAAAATGTTTCCTTTTGTATTAGTTAAACTTACACTGCACATCTACCAGGGTGCTGACGTTGGTGCTGCCCACAGAGTTGGACACCTCACAGGAGACGGGGTCAGTAAAGTAAGAGTAGTCCACGGTCACCTCAAGGCTGTCCCCATTCGCTTCAGAGATAGGCACTCCTCCTTTTGACCACCTTGGACACACGAATAATCACATTATACTGTTGCATTCGTTCAGGGAAGGCAATTAGCTGCGCATTTCCAAGCGGCCATTACTTGATTTGAGGCTTGTGCCAATCAAATGCTGCCATTCAAGCAGCTCATGTAGCTCAAAGAGAACAACTACACACAGCTATGCCATATTTTAAAGGGAACTAAAGTTTATGGATACCTGTAACCAGTGATCTCAGGATTTGCTGAAGCAGAGCAGATGAAGAGAACCTTGGCCCCCTCTGTCACAGTTTGAGGTTGGACCGATAATGTCACTGAAGGGGGGTCTTTGAGAAGCAAAAATGATCATGTTAGACTCAAAAGGGCAACTTTACCACTGAAGACATTGTACAGAAATAGCCAATACTCTCTGGTTAGATTAAAGATCGTTTTGGACAAGTGGACGCAGGACTCACGCTGGACATTGATTGTGACTGATGTCTGACGTCCAGCGGGGGCAGCTGGGTTGAGGACCCTGCAGGTGTAGGTGCGTCCGGAGTCGCTGTCTTCGGGAACGATTGGAAGCATGCTGACAGCTGTCTCCCTCTTCCCATCTTCCATTGGTGTCTGGATAGATGGAGGACAAGAACAAACAAAACCAGAAATCAGCTCAGTGTTGCACAAAATAGTGACTACCCCCTGGCCCAGCAGGACGTATTTTTCATGTATGAAGCCTTAAAATTGCTATTCTGTTTCCTGGCATGTCAGGTAAATCACATATTTTACGATGTAGCTGGGGATATTGTGCTGTTCCCACATTTCTGAGAGTGTTCTCTGTCAGCGCTCCTTGTTTGTCATCATCTTTTAAATCTATTTACTGCTAAGAAATCAATACTTCTAAGTGAAGAAAGGTGTGGATTCTTGGGATATGGCTCACCGCTTCCTCCACTTTATCTTTTGGGTTCTCACAGAGAAAAGGGGAAAAATTAAATCTGCAGGAGCCACACTGATATGTGTTCGTTTTTTATATCCATTTTCAGGGTGGTGACACTGAGGAAGAAGTGTCACACATCTTTAAAAAGCTAAAGCTTTTCCCTTGACAGCCAAATCAATGGAGAAGGTCCTTCACTTCCTCAGCCTGACACAAAAAGCATTTTTATGCTAGATCAAATCACATCGCTCTCTGTCAATGCCGCTTCCTCGGACAAAGCTTTTGTGTAACTCCTGCCTCAAATTTGAAAATGACGATGGAAATTCTCTGTTTTTCAACAAAGCTGCCTCACCAGTTACCTCTACAGTCATGCCCCTTCTGTTTTCCTCTCATCCCCCTTGTCCCCCCTCCAGTCCTAATACCCCCCTCCTCCTTCTCACTGCAGGCTTCCCTAAACGTGGCATTTAGCATCGTTTAGCGTGGTCAGAGAGCATGAAAGATGTGACACTTTCCCAGCCGTGGCCAGCTCACGCTTTGCTGACCAAGCCCCCCCCACCACCCCCACATTGTGTCTCCACATTGTTGTGAGTGAATTCCTTTCTGCAGAAACCCTACTGTATGAACCCCTCATGCCTGTCTGAGCTTTGGCATGCTCCAGTTATGCTGTAGTGTCGCTGCATTAGCAAGCAACTAGGGAGGTGGAGTAGAGGGGAAGAGAGGGGAGGCAGAAGAGAAGAAGGTGGGGGGTCAGGCGTGAGTGGAAATGGGAGGGGGACTGCAGAGTGTGAGAGAACAAATCTCACAAGGAAAGGGTGGCAATAGATAAAAAAAAAAAAAAAACTGTGATGAAAAAAGGAGAAGGATGAGGGAAAAATAAACAGAAAATGGGTGAAAATGTGAATGAGTTGTTGCACCACAAGAGAAACCAGAGAAATGTGATTTTCTGCAAAAATGCAATGTGAATGCTGAGCATCGTAAGATAAAAAAAATTCTGAATAAGTCTGAGTTGAGTTGTTAAAGCTAAAAGCAAAATATGAGTTCTGCAAATGGGTGAGAAGCAAGCAAATGCTAATAAAATGCTAGCTAAAAGTAGCAGAACATTAGTTGAAACTAAAAGAGTTATGGGTGTATCCCAGGTGCGATAGTTTAAATGCAGAGAACCAATTTCGCCATTGTATGGGAACATACAATAATGACAACACATTGCACTTTACTTTATTTCATAATGCTAGCCTAATGTAAAACAATAGCTAGCTAACACAATACAAACTTAAAGTTAAAAATAACAAAACATTATCTCAAAGCTAAAAGTTGCAAAACACCAACTTAATGGAATCAAATCATGACTTAAAAGATAAAGTAGAAAAATGTTACCTAAAAAATAACTAACTCCAGCTAAATTTTCAAACAAGACACTAGCTAAAAACAAACCTAAAATTAGCAAAAAGCTAGCCAAAAGGTACACGCAGCAAAGTGATAGATAAAACTAAAAAGCTGTAAATCACTATCTGAAGGGATCAAAATTCAAATTCAAAAATACTTTATTAATCCCAGAGGGAAATTAAACAACAACACAATAAAATAAATAATAATAACAAATAAAACAATAAAAACACAATTTAAAAGCTAAAAGTAACAAAATGCTTATTGAAAGTAGCTCACAGCTATCCTTAACCGTAAAAGCAAAAAGTAGCTAAAGGCTAGATCAGAACCAAAAGTAGCAAAATACTAGGTAAAAGTAGCAAAGTAAAACAAAAATAAAGCAACTAAACTGAAATAGATTTCAAATTGATCAACGCAAACGGCGTTACAGATTGTAATGTACTTTTTTTTATAAAGAAAATGTATTCATATTAAAATTATAAAAGTTAAAATAACTAAGTTAGTGGCTAAAGTACCCTACTGACTTGAACATGTTGACAGTGGAATGGGCAAAATAGCCTAAAGGATGCAGAAAACCATATAAAAGAAAAGACGAAGAATAAAGAGAAACAGGATTGCTATAGTGTGATCTGCATTTACACAAATATTCTTGTTTAGGATTGTTTTACATTTATTTCTATCTTCTGCTGCGTGTTGGTGATTGAACGGAAATACTGGGCATGGACAGTGTACCTTGGAATAAATGGCGGTCTCCATGACCTCTCCATCTCTGTACCAGGTGATCTCTGCAGCAGGTTTGGCTCCTGAGGCTCGGCAGGTGAGATTATGTGGCGTGTGGGCCTTGAGCCGTACGACTGGGCTGCCTTCCACCACGGGGTCAGAGGGAGCAACTGCAGAGCAAAACAAACACCCGCTCAAAAACAGACCATTTTAGGCAAGAACTGAAGAAAAACTGCGATTGAATTTGTCGTTTCTCTTAGCTCTGCGTCAATACACGACAAAATTGCCAAGCGTCTGTTAACGAGATGTGGTTTTACACCCGAGAAAAGGCGAAGAACAGCTGTTATTTCACAAGGAAAGAAAAGAGAAACATTCAACTTTATTTATTTCCTTTCTTGGGACTAACATTATTAGTCTATTTGCTCCTGCCGTGGCGGAGCGATGTTGCAGCTGAATTGCAGCCGAATTGCTTATTTGTTCATTTATTTGCATGGTTTCGCACGCACCACCGGCAAGCCAAGCGTGCCACCCCTGATGAAGGCGTCTATCTCCCCAGGACCAATAAGAGAAGGCGTAAACATGGGGTTTGTGCTGGCCTTTCTCGCACCCTCCACCGAACCAATTTCACTGTGTGTATCTGAATTGTCAGAGGTCCTTCCGTTGCAGCAGCACGGACACTAATGGAATCCGAGTGCTAGGTGATTTTAATTTCCATGCCGATTCCCCTGACTGCACTCCCACCGTTGACTCCTTTGACTGTGTGCAGGATTGCTTTGGTTTCATCTGGCCACATTGATTTATACACAGTCTCTCTGCCCCTCCTTCTTCAGCTCATGGTCTCACAAACTGCAGGCTGATTTCATTTATATGTCTGTGTCACACATACAATGTTCTTATTACTGCCAGTTTGGGTCTTTTAGAGGGGTATTTATTGACTTCAAGCTAAAAAGTTCAGTTGAAATGTTCCTACTAATCACTTGTGGTTTGAACATCTTTATCTCTAACAGTTTTTCTTCAGTTAATGGCCACTTTTAGATTCAAACAGGGCAGGATTTGTAGTGGAAAAAGTTCTCCTGGTCATAATCTGCAGCTTCTGATTTGCTTCAGGAGTAATTTAACTATCGATGGGGCCAATTAATGAAGTGGTATTCCTTTGTAAGCCACCAGATGCCAGCAGTGCTTTACAGAGTCCCACAAGATCTGTCATTCCTAATCCCCCCCACACGCGCACACACACACTCACTCACACACACACACAAACCCTCCAATGTGTGAAGATGTAGATCACTCACATCACGTTAATGTAAAAAAAAGCTGCCTTTGTGGCTGATAGATGTTATGGCTCACTGTGAAATGTGCTAACTGTGCAGATCTGGACTTTCAGGCGACTGTGCAAGTGGTTTGTGACTGCAGCAATCACATTATCTTGGACCTGAACAGTCTTGATTATTGCCTCTAAAAGAAGAGGCTTTTCATTTTATTTTATTTTTCTTTGCTTGCTTCCTCTTTTTATGACATGTTCTTAAAGAGGCTTTGAATATGAGAGCTCCAATGTATTTTTAACCAGAGTGTATTTTAATGTTATCAGTTTTAAGTCGTCGTTTGTGTTATAATTAAATTTAGAGTGAGACCAACATTTCATGAAGGAATGCATATCACTTGCTGTTGTTCATGCCAAAATTTAAAAATTTTAAATTTAAACAAAGCTCTTATTAGCATTGTGTTAGGATCACTCTCAGCTACTACCACACCAGACTGTTGCTCAGTATCTGTCTGACTTTAATAGTAACGTACTTGCCGCCATACACGTCACACTACTATATAAGTCGCATCAGTCCAAAAATGTTATGCATCATCGCTGACCACCCGGAAACGTGGGCCGGTGTGTCAAAAATCGATTGGCTGCCAAATGGTGGCTGCGGGAGCACGCATGGGAGGACTTTAACAAGAATTTTACAAGATTAACACTTACAAAACAATTGTTTGCTCAACATTATAGCAAAGGTGTGTCTTGGTTTAACTTTTTTCCTAACACAGGTAAATGCACTTCAATGGTCAAATCAGCTGCATTTCAAAAATCGATTTGTGGCTGCTGAAGCGCGCAGGGGGGACGACTCGCTGTGCATTTCTTCAAAATTTACCAAGATAACCACCTAAAAACAATTATTTGTTTGCGTGACATTATAGTAAAAGTATGTTTCAGTTGAAATTTTACTTAATGAATGCACTTTAAAGGTCAAATCATCTGCAGTTCGCCTGAGCGTTGAGGCAAACTGCAGCTGATTTGACGTTTGCTCCAGGAGTTCTGGAGCGAGATGAAAGTGGCTTAGTATGGCAAGCCAATTGTCTCATTAATAGCCATTTTTACCTATTAATGAGACACTTGGCTTGCCATAATTCTCGAGGGCCCTCTAGCAGCTGCAAACAGTAATGTTTAATATTTTTCATGTTAGAATGAATGAAATCGTCAGATTGCAGTCAAAAATTGGGTTATAAATATGAAAGAAAAAACATAAATACTTCGCTTCAGTGTATACGTCACAGGACTTGCAAATTTATGCAAACAGGTGCAACTTACTGTTTATGGCGAACAATATGGTAATCGGTTGAAAACACACATTAAGTGATTACTTTCTGAGTGTTTCATTAAAATTCATACTATAGTTCATCAGATATTTGGCTTTCATAAGTAAAAACAAATGAACTGATACAGACAATTTACACGAATGCCTGATAATCTTGCTTTGGCATTACGTGATGAAGACACTGATGTTTTTTTTCTTCCCCCAGAGCCCTGCCAGCCTGCAGCCTTGGCATGAGGGGGAGGAGGTGGATGGCTGCAAGGATCATAAGTGAGCTGTGTATCTTACCTAGTACAGTGAGCTTGGCACGGTGGGATCGGAGCCCCGCCTGTGTAGCCTGACACTCATACACCGCATCATCCACCAGCTCCGCTGAATCGATCACCAAGCTGTGCTCGCCTGATAGCGGGTCGCCCATTAAGGAGTAGCGAGTCCAGCCTGCATGAAGCCAGCACAGAGAATAGAGTAAGGTGCAAACAATCCAAAGGCACAACATGGCCAAAAGAACTGGAAAAATAAACAGATTTGTGCTCCAAACAAAAGACCAAAGATAAAAAGAATGTGGAAAAGCTCTTTTTTTTTTAGCTCCAAATGAAAGTATGCATGCACCTTTCAGGGCCAGGCATTGAGCTGTTGTGTTAAGCAGCATGAGGCGAGAAACATGCAACACGTGAGAGGGGCTGCTGCATGAAGACTGTCCTTTAAACACAGACACAATAAAAATGGGGTTGCTAAGGTCAAGAGGAAGCCTTTCCGCTCTCTCTCTACTTGGCTACACATTTAAATGTCAGTGCAGGACAAAAGCCAATTGATTATCCTCCTTGCTACAAGACTCTTAAAATGCTAAGCAACAAATTAAAGTTTGGTGTGTGCAGCAGTAGGCTGATCTGTCAGCGGAGCGCTCTTCCTTCGCCATTCATTTGTGTAAAACCCCAACGGTTTGACAGAGAGAGGGGGCTGATTTCTAATGAGACCTGGCATTGATTGCAACAACACAAGAGACACGGGGGACAATAAATTCAGAGAGGGAGGGTGTTTAAAGTAAAGGCTAGTGATTGTACCTGGTAGATCTCGCTCTCCACCCAAGGCAAGACCATCTTTGGTCCATTGTACCATTCCTCTGTAGCCCACAATGACGCAAGGTAGGGTCACCGAATGACCTGACACCACCACCTGGTCCTGGGGCTGTTGGGAGAAGTAGGCTGCTTGGGTGGCTGCTAGGAGAAGAACAGAAAAATGGCAATGTAAGTGTTATTAAAATCAGAAAACATAACTTTTTTTCTGTAGAGTGTGAAAAAGATCAGTCAGAGAGAGTCAGAGTTTCTTTGTCATTCGCACCACATGTGGTACATGTGGTGGAATGAGATTATGTACACAGGGTCCCAGTTACATCCAACAATAAAATGTAAAAGAAAAACAGTAATAAGATCTAAGATATGAACTAGAAAAACGTTAATTAAAAATTTGCTAAGCACTAGTAATATAAAAACAATACGCCGAACAGCAGCCCAAACATGAATCTGTGTGAGCAGATGAGTATGAATGTACACAGCAACATGAAATAAATCCGCAGCAACATGAAAAAGATCAGCAGCAACATGTGATTTTTCACAGAGATTATCCAGGTTAGATATTAATGAGTCTAACAGCCTCAGGGTAGAAGCTGTTCCTCAGTCTAGTGGTTCTACACTTAAGCCCCCAGTATACTGCCCCGTACGTCCATACGCAGAGGTACACATGTACGTACGTGGAGGTACGAGCGTACCCCCCAGGGCATGTCGGTGCAAAGCTCAAATTTTTACGACCGCGTACGCGGTGTCGCACAATAAACTGCCCAGCGACGGACTGTTTTGTATGCGACACCAATGTATTAAATTCCCCTTCTTCATCTCTGATCTGGCCTTTTCTTTTGTTGTTTTGCCAAGAGGCAGTGATCTCTTCCTCTTCCGTTCATGCCATGACTGAAATGGTGCGAAATGAAGGAATTTGTATCGAGCGAATTAAACTCAGGTCCAGCGTGGCTGCGGGAGGGTCTGGAGATTTCCTGGTGGGCTGGTCTGATGTGTGGGCTGTACAGCCAGCGCTGTTTTTTTTTTTCTTCTTTTAGATCTTTTTATTAACAACATATAAACACAGAACACCACTGTGGCTGAGGCTGCCAGCGCTCGCTTTTTTCTTTTTTGCGACCTGTCAATCAATCCAGTGGGCGTGTCAGCAAATGACCAATCGGCGACCTCAATTTGTACTGAAGCTAAACGCCCCTTGTCTGTGAAGCTGCTCTGCAGCTGCTGGGGTGTACGCTGGAGTATCATGTCTGAACCCTCTGCGTACAGTACACGCGTACGTACGCATGAACAGACGTACGCGGCAGTATACTGGGGGCTTGAATGCTACTTAACCTCTTTTCTGAGGGGAGCAGGGCAAAAAGTGTGTGTGCTTGGTGAGCGGGGTCCTTCATGATGCAGGTGGCCCTCTTCCTGCATCTGGAGGTGTAGATTTCTGTGATGGTGGGGAGGCTGACTCCAAAGATGGCCATGAACTGGACAGTTCACATTTGGGCACTTGCTGAGCAAAATGAACAAGGCTGACATGTGTAAAGCTACTTCTATATAATTTCTTTCCCCTTCAAATGTGGCTTCTAAAAGTAAGAGTTAGCAGAACCTCATAACTTATTTAACTGTTTCAAAAGACCATATGGTTGTATGCTCACCCACATGAAGCAAGCACACTTTCTGGGGAAGAAAAAAAAAATCTGCCACTCTTGCAGTGCATTTTCTTCGTGCGTGTGTAAAAATGGATGTTAAACAATCAAAACTCCATTAAAGTTCCCAGGGGAACTATCCGTTTGAGCCTGCTGAAAGTCAGCGGAGACACCTGCTGCCGTTTCGCTGCTGTGTTTAAGCAAGGCACGCCGTCTCTCTGGATTGGCTGGCTCGCCTTCACACGCGCACATGTATGCAAGAAAACCCAGCGTGAACGCAGATTCTCAGCTCCAACTGTTGTGTGGTGCTATGCTAAAAGATTGAGTATTACAAATCTCAGTGGCTGAGCGAAGATGGCAACGCTCCAGAGGTAACAAATCCATTGGGGGGGGGGGGGGGGGAGGAGGTGATGGGGAGAGGCAGTTGGTTGGTTATCCAAGTGGGGTGTCTGTGATTTGGGAAGAGGATTTAAAAAAAAAAAAAAGAACTTTCTTCATTCTCCATCTTTATTTCTTTGTTGCTCGGTGGAGAATGGAAGGGGGACCAAGGAAGATAAAGACTAAAGACGGTTCATTCAGCCACAGCTAAGCCCCCCACCCCAACTGCTTCTCTTGGTGGGAGCGCTTAAACAGAATGGGTGGGCCCCCCCCCCCCCCCCCATCCACAGCAAAGAAAGACACTGAAAGGAGGGCAACATACGGTGGCCAGAGACACGCTATTGTCCTCTTGTCCCTCTCTTTTAATAGGCCTCTTCATTTCCAATCAATCCTGCTAAATGCAAGTTTAATAGCTTTTCAATAGCAGCTTTTCCCCCCAGAGGGTAGATGGGATTTTCTTTCTGTCTCACCCTTTTCTCTTTCCTCGTCTCGTCCCCCTCTTTCTCACTATTTTCTTTTCCTTTTTTCTCCTTTTGAAAGTGGAGCTTCCGAGGTTGTTGGCGGTGTTTATTCTGCACTCAATTACCCACTTCATCTCTGGGTGCACCACGGGTTCAACCTTAAACCCTCTCTCCTCGTTCACCCCTTTGGCGCCCTCCTGCCTGTGTCACGCAACAGCACAATTAAAGCTGCCAAACAGTGAGCTCATCAAGGATTCGAGTTCTCCACAACCAAGCCTCAGCATTCCCCTGAAAAGCCCAGTCTCGCATGCACCCATTGTCTTTCACCCTCCGTCTTCCCCAGAGGAGGAGGTAATTGATGGTTGATCAGAAAAAGCAAAAGCTTTCCCATATTCGTCTCCTGTGCATCGTTCTTTGGAAGAGTTTTAAAAGACAAATGAGCCGTGGGTGCAAACAGGTAGACTCTGTGTGTGTGGATCAAAAACGGGCCAATTTGAGAGCATCAATGAAAAGTGGAACGTCTTCAAGCTCACACTATTAGGCACTTAGCGAAGGCTAGAATTTTCCTGTCGTGTTATAAAAAAAACCTGCTGTTTTCAGTCTGCCTGCCTAACATTCAGCCTTTATGTGAGCACCGAGTGTTTCTTCTTCCTTCTCTTGCAGGTTTTTTTTTCCTTCCTCTTTGTGCTCACAACATTGATTGCAATTAAGTCACTCGCCCAGAATATCTAAATGTTTACAATGGACAATAATTCACTGCATTGGTTGATTGTTTAGATGGATTATATGCTGTGAATGGTTTTTCTTTACCTCACCCACGTACAATTTTTCACACTCTCAAATGGCAATTAACACCAGGCTCGCGCACGCTTATATATACCATGGTACAAATATAAACTACAGGGCATGTGCTGCAGAGAGTGTTTTCACGCCATATAAGTGATTCATGGCTCTCCAGATCCCTTATTGAAAACGCTGAACAGAACATCTCGACTGGCTAATGACTCATGCCAGATTCCTTTAATTCCTCCTTGCTGAATTAGACAATTCTTTGACGGTGTATTAGCAGCTTAATTACATGAATACATTTTTGATGTCGGGAGAGAGAGCGAAGGAGGGAGGAAAGGAAGGAACAGAACCAGACAAAGAATTGGTGGGGAAGAAGTCAGAAGAAGTTAGGAGCTGTGGGTGTGAAGAGGCTTGTTCTTGATGCACAGCAGTGCCACGTACCCCCAAGTACACAAATAAAGTTTTGAGTGTTTGGGCGTTTGTATCTTTGCTGCAGTTTAGACACATTCAAGCCAAAATAATCCAGTCTCTTTGAGATTGAAACATTTTTTCCCATGAATTATTTGAAAAGGCTTCCTGTGCAGAGGTGATCAATGTTAGTGGTTTGGGGAAAGGTCCAGAACTGTCATAGATAGTGCTTTGAAAAATCGCAGTTTGTAAACAGTCTGACCTGAATAACGAGCTAACTTTTAGCCTTAGTTAGACCAAGACTAAACGGTACTGGTGCCCAATTAAAACAACTCCAGTGTCAAAAGTTTCAGAGTTTTGTCCGTTTTGCATTAAACAATTATTCTAACAGAAATGTTATAATTTTTCAAACAAAAGTGACCAACTTAAGTGCTGCAGCAAGCACTCCTTATCTAACAACCTTGAAGTTCTTTAAAAAAACGTGGACAGTAAAACTGTGTAAATGTTCGTAAAGTCCATTGAGTTCACATGAACAGCTACAAATCTTTAGTTGATTTAAGACAGCACAAATCCACTTTTGGTCACTTTTGGACTAGCTTGTGAATTTGGTAAAAAGAATACTTGACTTGCACATTCCTTGCAAGCATGCTCTGACAAGCCCAGAACTATAAAAGTTAAAGTCAGAATACCGGTTGTAAACTCAATCATCCAGGTAGATAACAACAAAAAAGTTTAAATTGCATCATCTGGACCAGTTTATTTAAGTGCAGAGTGAGCAAGTTGGCCATCTGTCCTAAAACATTTGATTGTTGTACATGATGATTGATTGTTCTTAAGTCTACATCTGAGATTCCAACAGGAGGTTGGCTTGAAACACAGCAGTGAAGGATACCTATGGGACAGATCTGGTTGGCAGGCTGCAGACTGACAAAGTCCTCTGGATGGAGGACGAAATGTTTCTCACTTAAAGAAACTGGTCTAGATGACACAAATTAACCTTTTTGTTATTAAAGTCAGAGTTCAATCAGAGACAACTCCTGTACTGATGACCTTTATAGAAAAATAGAAAATATCAGTGAATATTAGTGTTATTTATTTCTAGTTAATGTTTCTTACTAATTTTTGACATCTAGCAGCAAAAAAGTCAACATTCAGTCACTATGTGGTGGTATTTATTGAATGGTTGTTTGTTTCTGTGTGACTTTTTTTCTGATACACCTTTGTGTAGGTGGTCTTAGCAAACTTTTCATTTATTTTTAGTCATTTGTGTGTCTTTGAATCAACATTTGGGCATTGATGGCCACCTTCTGTCTTCTTCCACATCAGTATGGAGACAACAGGCCAAGGAGAGAAACCCAGACATCCTTGTGCCCAGTCACACTCTCCAGCTCCTCTGCTGAGACATTCCCAGTCCAGAAAATATGCACAATTCCTCCAGTGAGTTTTGGGTCTGCCCTGGGGCCTCTACAGTGGGACGTATCCAGAAAACCTCTAAAAAGAAGCGTTCAAGAGGCATCATAGTCAGATGGTTGAGCCACCTCAACTAACTCCTTCCAATGCGAAGCAGCAGCGGCTCTACTCCAGCCCTCCCTCCCCCAACCCCACTGGAGCTCCTCACCTGACCACTACAAAGGAAGCTCATTTCAGCCGCTTTTATCTGGGATCTCGTTCTCATGATCCAAACCTCATGACCATAGGTGAGGGTTGAAACATGGACACACCAGTACATTTAGAAATTTACATCTCAATTTAACTCTTTCTTCACCACAACTGACCGAAGCAACACCCTCAACACCACATTGGTAGCCTGCATAGTCCACATGTGTACAGATAGAAATCTGTAACTATGTTGAAGCCTTTTAAAAATACAGACAAACATGGTAGCATATCTTTATCTCCTGGTGAACCGTTTTGTTCTGTCTGCGCTGATTGTTTTCTGGACCAAATTGGGCTGTTTTTGAAGATTACTCTCTCCATCTTTTGAAAATGAGTTCTCATGACTCAATGAGACTACATGTATAAATAAAGGATAAATTGTTTAATCTAGGGAGGCATTCTTGACTTTTTTACTGTATAGTTCTGGGAAAAGCATGCAATGATGTTTCAGAGTGACCTTTGACCCTTGCTGTGTCTGATGTGGCACTGGATGCACACATAGATAACAGGTTAGATGTACTGAGCTTTATTTCTCCAAACTCAAGTGATTCAAAAAGCTATCTGAAATATTATTTATAAGGTATAAACAGTACCTCCCAACAGAAACTTCACTTCATCAGATCTGAAGTATTACTTTAAGCTGTGAAAGTCTCTTTAAATAAAATCAACATTTAATGTGCTTTTTTTTCTTTTTACCTTGCTTGGTGTAAAATGTGTATTTTTCCATCAAGGTCAAAGCACATTTAGCCTCTTACATTTTAATCCGCATTTCTCAAAAAGGAATATAATTTCATGCCACTGGGTGCACATGAGGCTACGTTTATGTACATTTCTGTTTGCAGTTTGAGCTGTGTGTGTGTGTGTGGAGGGGGGGTTGCCCGTCTGAATATATGCAGTTTATGTCCCTGTTTACACATGTTAATGTGTGAATGAAAGCCGAGGACAGGCCAGTGTTAATGGCCAAAGCAACTTGTCAGGCACTGGAGGGCACATTTAGCAGTTGCATCGACACAGTGACTTTTCCGTCACGTGGTTGAAGTTAAGTGCCGAGCAGCCTCCACAACTTGACCTCCACCGATTAAAGAGCTTTGCACTTGACCCCGCTTTCCCTCTCCTTCATTTGAACCGATAGGAATACTTTCACATTAGGAAAGATCAGGAAGCAATGGACAGATGTCGGCAATGATCCGACTACCGCTGGACAGCTGCCTCCATAGATTTATTCTGAGGCTGTCTCTCTACATGTAAGCACACGCTACAGTTTGACGCTACAAAACAGGAAAAGATAATGGCACTGCGGCTGACCTTTAGATGAAATGTGAATTCGACACACACAATGCATTTAAGTCGCCACGGTAACCATCTGACATAAAAAAATGTACCCAGAGCTGAAAGTTAATTTAACATGAAACCAGGTCTTTCAAATAAAACACAAACTATACAAAACTCTGCTCTCTGTTCGTGTTTTGCACCGATCCCAATCCCTGAATGTTGCAGATCCATTTTACTTCACGTCCTCGCTCCAGTTCAGTTCATTGTCTAACCTTTAGTGCTCGTAAAATATTAGTGTTGTCAATTTTCTTGTGTGCAGTAACATTTATGTATTATTGCTCACCTGTGAAAAGCTGGCGGTAACATAATGGTCTTCGTGTTTGTGTGCGTTTGTTAGCAAATATCTCAAACTAATAAATAGAATTTAATGAAACCTTGATAAAGTAAGCACTGAATGAACATCTAAAACTGATTTTTGCTCAACCAAGAGTAGGCAGTCACAGTTAATCAACCTGAGCTAACGCATAAATGGCGATATATTAGTGTCAGCTTTACAGATGTTGAGCTAAACTTTGATGTGATGTCAGGTTAGTCATTTACAACACCTCCTTTGAGCATGCACAGATTGCAGACAGTCTCACTATGTTCTGTGAGATTATTTCTACCAAAGTGGTTTGGTCAAAACTTCTATGACTCATTTCTCAACAAAGTTTAATCATGCTTTTATAATTTATGCGGTTACGTATTTCTTCCAGAAATGTTAGATTTTTAAAATGCTGTTTTTTTTATGTTAATGAAAATGCACTAGAGTTTATTTGCACTTATTTCTCCCAGCAGCAAAGGCAGAATACAGCTGATGTATGTTCTCTACAATGAGACAGAAAAAACATGAAGAGGGAAAAACAGAAGGGGAAAAAAAACCTCATTGCAGAACAAGGCAATTGGCAAAGAAGTGTCAAGCTTGGAATAAACAACCTCTTCCCCCAAATGCCATCCATTGTGTCTTGTCTAGATAAGGCTTCTAAATCGGGCTGGAAAATGGGAACTCCATTTCTCTCTGCATGGAATTATTATCCCTTTGTTTTGAGTTGAGCTCTTTTGTCTCATGTTCTCAGCGCGGGTGTGCTTGTGTGTATATGTGTACAGACAAAAAAAAACAAAAAAAACAGACGGTAGTCCTCCTGAGTGGTTGAACCAAAGAGTCCCAGAGGGGATGCGGCACCCATCTCATGTTTGATCTGGCTACTAAGCTCATTAGTGTGACTTTTACAGAACTTCTGAGAGATTGAAAGGGGGTCTAACAACAGATACCACCCACCAGCTTGTGGCGCCCAATGCACGATGATCTACATGCGTGAGAACCTCTGTTTTTCTACGGCTTGGACCATTGCAAGCATCCTCAGCTCGTGTCAGCTCCTGAGAATCTTCACCAGCATCCTTAGCTTGTGTCTCTGCAGATGGTCTCGTCTCTAATGGTGCCCACGTGAACTCAATTCTATCCTTTCTTTCTGCCACGTTGCATTCCATCTGCCCATACCACCCATCCCATCTTTTTTTCCGCTCTGCTTTTTTTTTGTGCCCAAATTGCAGTCGAACAGCTTTTCAAGAGCTGTTTTGCTGGAGCTTAATCCTCCTAGTCTCCCCTTTCAGCCTTTATTCCTTTGTGAAAGTCTTGGCTCAGACCTATACACACTAAAAACTGCTGGGTTAAAAACAACCCAACCCAGCATTTCACCAAATTTGGACCCGCTATGGGTAGTTTAACTAACAAGGTTGAGTCAGGTCCTCTGGATGGATCCGTGCAGAGGACATGACTCAACTTGATTAAACTTGGTTAGCTATATCTGGATTTATGAGCATTCACCAGGAGATGGTTAGTTTACCTCAGCATTGGATTATCAATTTGACCAAGCATACAGGTTTTTTTTCCCCAAAATTGGGATAAATAATTAAATTGTTTAATTTGATAAAAAGTTGAATTAAAAAAGACCAACCCCAAATCTGGGTTATTAGATAATTAAACTTGAGTTAAACCAGCTAGCTTGCTGGTGCTAACAGCTTTTAGCATCAGCTAGCTCACACGCTAACGCTATTTTAGGATCCCAAACTCACTATCTAGTACAAACTAAAGCTATAAACAAAGCCAGCCAGAATTAATATTTTCCAGCAAACTGTTTTTACCTCCTTTCCTTTTCTTATTGCATCCTAAAGCAGAGGTCTAGTCGCATCCAGTTTAGTCTTAAAATTGCGGACTGTGAAGGACACAACTCCTCCAACCCAACCACTGAGTCAAACTTTTTTTTTTTTTACCCAATATTAAGTCAAACAAACACAACAACTTTATATTAGCATTTGAATAATCAAAATAACCCATTAGTTTTTTGCATCAAGTTTTTTTTTTTTTTTCCAAGAATGGACCACTCTTGGAAAACTCATCCACCAGCCCCAGTCATCCTCACCCAGGGTGTTTTCTTCTATTCTTGCATCCAGCACCATCCTCTCATTCCTCTGCTCATATGCCTGCAGTCAGTGAAGCATGATCCCAATAATCAATGACTTGCAAGACCCCCCTCCCACTTTGAGAGTTATATAAGGTGTTACTAATTGTTGATTTTCTTTCCCTGAGGCTCTTCCTGCCATCACTCTGCTTTCTTAGACTCTGTTAGCTGTCGCCTCTTCCCTGGAACTTTCTCTCCTCGTCCTTTTCCTCTTTTCCTCTCTCGCATCCCGTCTCGCTCTCTGCATCCATGGTGTGAAAATCACAGGGGTTCGTGTCAGGCTGTCAACACAACACTCAAAAAAGCAAGTTGGAAGGGGGAGGGTAGGTTGTGGGGGCATCAGAGGAACAAAAGAGGTATACAGTTTAGAATGGTGAGGTAAAATGGAAAAAGTGGGCTTCTGTCAGCTTTCCTGTAGCAAAGCAGCAAGTCTTGGAGGGGGTAGATTGATGGAATGGTGTAATCAGTCTGTCTCCAAGGTCGTCACCATGAGACTTTTCCCCCCTGCTGGGATGGGGAGGTGGGGAGCACACATCAGGGGCAGTGGTGATTGCATGGGCGAGCAGCACCAGAGTTTCTATCTCCTACAAAAGTGAATGGTAAATAGCATCATATGCATAAAAGAAGAGACGCCTGGAGTAAGACAGGTGGACCAAAGAGTGCTGATGTGACACAGTCAATGTGCGAGTGTGTAAATGTGAATGATTGCCGCAGCTCCTGACAGCATGCTCACACATTGCCCTTCTCACATGCACACTCAGCGTTGAGCTCTCGTATCTTCAGGGTTTCTAGTGGGCAGAAGCAGCTCCCCAAGTGTATAATTCTAGCATGGCTTTTAAACTGTTTCCCTTGTCTGCAGCCCCGGAGCCAGAGAGCTGAGCCGACTCCGAGTAGGCAGATACCAAGTGACTGGCTGGCAGGAGGACAAGGATCAAAAAGCTATGTAAAGTTTAAAAACAAGAAGAGAAAGAAAGAGGTGGGAGTCTATGGTGGTAGTATGAAACTGTCTGAACACTTCAGTGGACCATGTTGACAAGACACTGATTGAGCTAGTCTTGTCATTTCCTTCCTGCCTATAGTCATCTGACCCCATCACCACTCCTGGTGTTCTTTCACTGCAAGACAGCTACTGGCTGGGTTTGTGTCACAGTTCCAGCCACTTTCTCTCCCTCCTTTTTTCTCTTCTCCTCTCTTTTCTTCAGAGTTTTCATCTCTCACTAGACATGTTCACGTAACACTACAGTATAGGCAGGAGTCAGACAACTTCTGGTCACCACGGTGTGATTTCTGAAAGGACTGAGGCAGCTTGTTGGGTCCTAACCAGCCTAAAGTATTAACAAAGCCTCAATGGTCCAAGTGTGAAAAGGTGAGTCAGATTTGCAGCTCAAGCATCAAGCGCTATCATCACTACATGTGATGGAGTGATGATATGCAGTTAGTGCAACCACCTGACCATGGGATGTAAAACTCTAAACAACAATAAACAGATTCACAACCAAGGAGAAAACTGATGATGACACACAGCAACTTTACATTTAGTAAAAAAATTAATTGGTCAGCCAAAATTCTGACCAAATGCCAACTACCATGTCATTTTATTGACTTATGGAAACAGACGAAGACACTGAAAACAGGTCAACAATTGCAATGTCCTCGTTGCCGTTAACAGTTAAGAAGTCAAACTATTTGTATTGGGACACATTTGCACACAAATTTGTTAAAAATATTCTTGGTTAGGTTGAAATGGTAAACTTACTGGTTTGGAAGATGTTTTGCACAAGCCGTGTGAAGACTGTGCAGAGATGATGCAGATTCACTCTAAAATTTCCACGTGAACGTCTGTTCCGAGGTTCTACACTTGTCCAGTGATCCCATATTTGTTTACCTACACAGACTACAACCACCTTAATGTAGGTCAACCATGTGACTCGTGATTTTCTACAGATTCAGCTGAGTGCTTTGCTTACACTAAGCAAATTCCCACACTTCAGAATTATGTATTATTGTGTCTGGATAACTACTGGAGTCTACTCTTTCAAGTTGCATCGTTTGTAGTTTATAGCTCAGGATAATCTTTTAATGTATTTTTTTATATCTTGCAATTACCTTTAATGTGTAGCTCTGCGGCTAGCAACTGATTTCTGCTACACTCTTTTAGTTTTGTGAAGCAAGCTTCATTTCTAAAAGCTCATCTCTGCAGGACGAGGTCTTCTTGATTAGGGATTGATGAACCGTCCGAAGCGACCTAAAGATGGACTGGTCTGTGTAAAAGTGCTTTCTGACTCTCTCCCCCCTCTCGTTTTATGACCAGTATTTGGCTGAAGGGCTTTTGGTACAATTTACTCTGCTTTTAATCGTTATCTTCTTTTACTTTTCAAAAGCCTTGGCTTTAGTGAATGCATAACAGCTGACATGGTGGATAAAATAATAATGGGTCACGACACGTGACAGAGAGGCAGCTCAAAGAAAGAAATTCCCAGGCGCAGACATGACAAGTAAACAAAACAAGTAAATATACTGATAAATGATGGATTAAAAAAAAACATGAAACAATGCAGAGACAATATTAAGAATGCCCCCATTGCTTGTCGTTTCCAAAAAATGCTTTGGAAATGAAAACAAAAGGAATTCTCAGCATAGATTCAGCGCTGGGACTAAGAGCCTTGTGCTCTGGGGTATCAATTAATTTAGTCAAGGGATTTGCGGCCTGCTCTTCCTAATTGAGCCCAGTGGAGACCCCCTTGGCTCTTCGCGATAGGAAGTAGTGCGTTTCATAATTAATACTTTTTTCACCCCCCTCCCCCCATTATTATTATTTTTAATGAGGTTGATATTGCTGTAAATCCATGCATTTCATTAGAGTGAAAGGACCATCGACGACATTGTTCACTTTCTGCAGTGTTTGCTGCGAGAGTGAGATGAATAGGAGACAACCTCATTGAGAGGCACAGTGAAGTCAGAGCTGTGTGCTTTTGTGTGTGTTTGAATATAAAGTGCAGCGAGCTCAATGAGAGTCTCATTAGTGTTGCCTAATATGTGTGCTTTTTAAAGCTTAGAGGTTAATGCCTGACTTGCCTCCATTTCATAGGAGTTCGCTTTAATTTCATGCAGAATTCTTTTTTTTTTTCTGAAGAGCCTCTTCACAGAAAGCAGCAGAGCTCTGTTGTAAACTCGGCATCCAACAGAAACACAAAGGCACACAAACACTTTTAATTAAACGTGTTTGAGATTGGTTCTTGTCACTCTTTCCCTTGTGATTCATCCACATTACTAAACATTTTTCTGAACTTTATTTCCAATCTTTCCTGTCCGGGAGCTGCTATAACTCCTGGCGATTAAACAAATGACCTCGTCTCCCAGGAGATCCATGGATTCAGTGGGAAACAACAAGAGGGTGATTTACAATGCTGCCACCTCTTTGGTCTTTACACACACCGTTCAAGTTGCCATTTATTATCGCTCGCCGCCGAAAGGTGGACGATAAAACTTGTAGAACGTAATCACTGGGTGTACCTCTACAACTAATTAACTTTTGGAGTCTGATTCAGGATGGCTGTAACAATCAACTGACCTTAAAAACACAAAAATTGCTATAATTTAGTCCGTTTTTCAGAGCTTGAGTTATAATTTGGTGTGGTAGTAGCTGAAAGTCATTCGCAACTAGGCCTGTCGCGATAAACAACAAATCAGTTAATCGCATGATAAATGAAAATTATCTACCTCATTTTCATTAATTGGCTCAACTCCCGTGCTCTTCACTGACCCCTCCCTTTCTCTTTTCTTTTTAAAATCAGTTTAAACCATCTAAAGTTGTGTTTTTGGATCGTCAAAAGCAGCTAAGCTGAGAAGCTAAGCTACGAGCTAAGCTAACAGGCCGACCTCGGGGAAAACGCCTCCATCTTGTCAAAGCTCCATAATTCACAGTTGAAACCCGTGCCTTCATGTAAAAAGTTCTTTGTCTCTGCAAAAAGAAGTTGAGAACTTGTTTACTGATTATTTATTATTAAAAGCTTTGTGTGAAAAAGGCTATGCTAAAGAGCCAAGCGTCCGCCATTTTGAGAACCAAAGAGAACAACCCATGTCACGTCAAGGGGCCTCCCTCCCATTTTTCTTAGAGACACGCTGCTCACTCCCTCACTATCCATCCTTCAGTTCAAACAGTTTTATACTGCCATCCGATGGTCAAAAAAGATACTACACTCAAAACAAATTAACCAACATTTCTTCTTTAATTTGACAATAATTACTAATATTGTCAAATTTCAAACAATATTATCGTTCATCGCAATAATTTCTGAGACAATTAATCGCCCAGCAAAATTTGTTATCGTGACAGGCCTATTGGCAACACATACTTCGAGTGTGACATCTTGCATTACTGCACACGGTTGCTCATAACGTTATTTTTAAGGCTTTACCAAAATAGTTAAAACTGTAATTTCTTCATGCTGTTT
Source organism: Nematolebias whitei (assembly GCF_014905685.2). Taxonomy (NCBI): domain Eukaryota; kingdom Metazoa; phylum Chordata; class Actinopteri; order Cyprinodontiformes; family Rivulidae; genus Nematolebias; species Nematolebias whitei. The sequence continues at coordinate 22,735,661 of NC_056502.1, read as the reverse complement.
CATAAAACGATTTAAAGCTCTGGCATAAAAGACAGTAGGCGATACACATTCCTTCAAGGAACGCTAGGCCATTAATTATTAAATGATTTAATCTGTTTCCATAAACTCTTAGATGTGCTGCAAATACATAAAATATAAAATATTTCCAACAATAATCACCATGCAGTTTTTTTTAAAAAGATAAAGACGACTAAAAGCTTTAAGAACATATAAAACGGAGGGGATTTTTTTGCCTGCTGACCTCCGTATACATCCTGCTTTCTGCTGAGAGAAAACGGAGGGGAAGAGGGAAACTAATTTCCTGAAACTCCATCTCTTAAGCGTTGATTAGTAAAAGGAGCATAATTAGAATGAAATGTGAAGTCAGGGTTTTTTCAAATTGCACAGCTTCCTCCAGAAAAAACCAGGCCATGATTAATGAATAAATGATTAATGAAGGAACTAATTAATCAATTAATTATTAAGCAAGCACTCTGAACAAGAAATGGGTAGGTTGACAGTGAGCAGTGAATATACGGGCTGGTTAGGCTGTGCGTTAGACGAGAAAAAAGGGAGATTCGGGATAATCTGGCTGTTTGTTCTGTCAGTTTGTTTTATCTTCTGTTAGAAGAGGAGGAGCATGGCTGGAGATGGAAGCATTTATCGCTCCTGAGGTTCCTAAGTCAGTCAAACCATCTTTTGTTAAACTTAAAATCCTTCATTAACAGTAAAATAACATAAGACTTTTAATCAACACTGCAGAAAAGGCCAAGAGTGATGCAAACTTCTCTCCTTCCTTGTCTTTAACTAGGACATCCCCATCAATCTTTGATAATCTGCAGTGTGGGTCTACTCCTGTGTGACCAGGCTGATGTGTCTGATGGGACATCACAGCAGGGATTGATGTATGAAACAAACTTTTCCAATGTAACTGTGATATATCGGACCATTTCAAGTCAAGTTTGACCTTTTTCCCCCACAATATTAATCACCACAGTGAAAGAATACATGTGTGATGTATCCTTCCCCAAGGAGCTCTGCGTACTTTCTTCTTTGGCACCTTTAAAGGAGATGGAGATCTTTTTTTAATGTCTGTCAAAAGTCCCCAGAGCTGCAAAACATCAAGATTTGGGAAAATAATATTTTATAAGCCGATCAGTTTATTGTTCCCATTAAAATGCAGCATTGTTGTTTAAAGCTGTATTTCCCTCCACCCTCCCGTGACAACCTGAAACGCTTCCTCAAAGCAAGAGCATAAAAGAAGTAGCTTTCATCACTTGCATTTTTTTCCCCTTGCCGTTTACTGTTGGCCTTATTAGGAGTTGTGAGTGACGGAGTGTGCTGGGTGAGTCTCAGGGGGCTTTGATGGAGGCAAGCGATGGAGCTGAAGCAGGCTGAGGGCGAGATCATGCCTACGTTTATCCCCCTTAAAGTGCTTCATAAAGTTCTTTGTCTGTAACCATTTTCCCTTCTAACGCGCCTTTTATTCCTCTGTTCGTTCTAGTTTATTGTTGCTCCCAAATGGCCACTGGCTGGACTAGTGCTGTATTCTGTCCTAATCACACCGTGGCATTGCAGATTCCCTCAGAGTCAACTGGCTGTGAATAGATCTTTGTCGCACAGGGTGGGCTGGCTCATTAACTGTGAAACCCCGGACATATGGCGGCTGTGTGTTGGGATGTATCGTAGCAGAGAATGTCATGGGCTGGGCTTCTGACCCCTGACTGGCCTTTAGCACCTTACCGGCTGCACCAAAGTTTTCAGTTTGATGAACTTAAACACTTCATTGTTCACTTTGTCTTGACTTGCATTTTCTGACTTCAAGTGAAGAATGTTTAGTGCCCAGTTAAGGGACAGATGTGTGCTATGTGATTGTTTTACCAAACAGGCAGGACAAGCGTTTTCCTTTGGCTGGAGTGAAACATGCAAATTTAAGAATCTTCCATGGCTACTTATATTATAATATAGCATGTAACACAGATTTATTTCCCCATGCTTTATAAACATGAGGGTATGGGGGTGGGGATACCCAATCATAAGTTTTAGTATGTGGCTTCTGAGTAGAAATTTACTATCACATATCCATGTCTGAGTCCCAAAACCAAATTTAAGGCCTAGCATTTTTTTGGATGGAATGCATAATGTCTGCTGCCTTTCATACCTATTAGATGAGGTGTGGTGGTCATCTTGGATTGGGTTGACTACAAAAGTTATTCAGTTGTAGTAGTACATCACATCATTACATTCTGCAAGTTTCATTGAAAAAAAACATTCAGCAGGTAATTCAATATTTTGCTAACAGACATAGATGACTCTAAGAGTTAATTCTAATGAAGATGTAATCCTGTGAAATATTTGCAGTTTAAGTGAAGCTGCAGAAAAACTTTGAAATACAGGAGGTCATTAGTTTGTGATGGAATTGCGACCTGTCCAGGGTGTTCCCCACCTTTTGCACAGTGATTGCTGGACATGGGCACCAGCAATGCCCCGGACACATAAAGTAAGAAGCAGGTAAAAGATACATGGATGGATGCCAGTAGGCTATATTGTTGTGGTATTGATTTACTGTATATACACTTGTGATTGTTAACTTAAGTTACGTTCAAACTGCAGACAAAAACGGCCCAAATCTGATTTCTTTGTCCACATGCAACTCGTACTGAAATTTTTTTGACAGTCTGAAAGTGACATCCGTTTTTTCTAATCTGACTCAGGTCTTTTTCATATGTGTTCCTAAAGCGGATACATATCCAATGTTTTTCCAAGCGACTGCATGATGAGCAGTCATGTTGCATTTTATCCAACTTTCAAGTCAGTGACGTACGAGTATGCAGATCGATCCAAGTTTAGAACATTTGGATGCCAATCTCATGCAGTTTAAATCTTGGAACTCGACACGTCTTCATCTACAGGACAAAAGCCAAGTTGCGTTATCTTGTTTCTTTTAATTTACCATGTTGTGTGTGACTATGAATCAACAGCAGCATATGAAACCAACATTGTTGTTGAACTGTATTGATACTAAAAATGATGGGTTCGATACTTCAGATGTTTCACCTTCAGTGCATCTCTCATTCCAGAAATACAATATTGTGAATGAGTAGTCGGCAAGAGGCAAAATCAAATGTAAACACTAGACAACAGTGTCAGATAATAATTTAAATGGTTATAATTGGACATCTTCAGAATCAATACACACATGCTAACTTCTGTATCTTTCTGTAAACACTGCATGCTGAGTGTGACATCATGTCTTCTTCTGCACATGTGGGTCACTTTTGAGTGATAGAGTGCTCACAATGGAGTCTGATGGAAAAAAAGAAATAATCATAACTGAGCATTAAAACTCACAGTGTGGCCATATCCTTTAGATCCTAAAGACTGCCTGCTTTCACAGCGGCAGTCTGTTTTGGCTTTGTGTGTGGTGGTGGTTGTGATGGGGGATTTAGAGACGGCCAAGTTGTGATAGGAACATTTTGCCACTGAAGTAAAGTAACGCTGGGAGGTACAAGCACGTATCTTTGGTGGCCAGCCGTCTGCAAAGTAATCTCCATTTGTCATGGTGCGATAAGACTGCTAAAGAGTCTAATGAGGATGTCCAAAGTGTCCACTACAGTAAAACTGCCACTCTTAAAAGGGGCCTGACAAGTGAAGAAAAAAAAATAATAAAGAGTGCAACTTCTATCCACATGTCTGGTTACATTACAATGATGACAAAAGCTTACCCTTTAGCTTTTGAAGCATGTCTTTTGAGGTATTTTCTTCTCTTTTGTGCGCCACATCTGTATGTTTGCAAAACAACACTTACTTTGCAGGTCGCATCTGCAGAGGCCTCAGGTTTGCAGCTCCAGTAAACAAGTGAAGTGTTACAGGCTCTTAAGCCCATCTGGTGTGATGATCGATCATTAGACAGAGTGTGCAGATAACTCGCTCAGCTTGCCTGCTGGCTACCACTGATCCCATATCACTCTCACAGGATATGGTATGAATCACAGGAAGTTGAGATCAATCTATACAGATAGTGCCGCATGATTACAAATGAGGAAAAAAAAATCTCGTTTGGCTTAGCCACTCAAATGCCTTGGTGTCTGGCTATTTTTGTGGGTGCTCGGGACGTGCACAACTGCGAGTGTTAAATGATAGATTTTTAAACCCCCCTCCACCCCCCACCTTCACCCCTTATTGAATTCTGATATTTGCTGTGCCCAATCTATTATAATCTGCCCTACCTTTTCTCGTTTACCCAGTAAACTCAGTCCATCCTGCTCTTAAATCTCCCTTCTTGAGGGAGTCGTCTTTTAAATCTTAATTAAAACAGACTCCAGACCCCCTCCCTCCCCCCCCCGCATCATCCTCCCAGGGGCTGGCTGAAAGCAGCTTAGAACAATCAAGAGGACGGATTAGAAGTGAGAAGAAAAGACGAGAAGAGGAGAATCAAGAGGAGGTGGAGGAAAAGGGGGCGCAAATGAATGGATCGGCGGAGAACCATTTTGATGGGGGAAAATAAAAATGACCCCTGCCTTTTCCTTTAGCCCCCAATCCTCTCGCCTCTCTTCCTCCTTTTGCTTCGTCCTCGCCTCTCAGGGCTCTGGAGTCTTGGCCTGACCTATTGACATTCAGCTTCTCGGCAGATTAAGCAGCGAATGGAGCCTCTAGAAAGGGTAAACACACCGGAGGAACAATGACCAACAGGCAGCAACCTTATTGGATTCTAATTAACTGCCAGGAGAGATGGCTAGGGGCATGTTAAGTGCTTTGGGACACAAGTTAAACCCCCCAGACCTTGAGCACCACAACTCACATCACCCGCACAGCTCTTGCATTTCCCTTTTTGTGCCTTTCTGTCAGTCTGTCTCTTTAATTTCAACCAGTTTTCCTTCTGTTTCACACGAGCAAAGGCAAAATGAAAGTTTTAAAAGCTTTCCAGGGCTGTCTCTTCTCTCCCTTTCTTCCGCCTCTTCCTTTTTTAAAACAAGGTGGAACACGGCCTGTCCCCCAGGGGTAGCTGTTTGAGAGATCAGGTTAAAACAGGCTGAAAAATTGGGAGAGATTATTTTATATTAAAAAGATTGAATTATCTGCAGCGAGGGGTGAGGATGGAGGACAGCAAAATCATTTTTTTTTACATTGCCCTCAGGAGGAGCACTACCATGTGGGAGCGAGGGAGATAAATGAGAAGGAGTGAATAGTTGATCCTCAGTGGTCACAAATCAGGAAAAATAACCTCTACTTTCCTCCCTTTTTTAAACTCTTCCATCAAAAGACACAGCACTAATTTGAGGGAGTTCATGCTGGTCTCTGTATACGTATGAACTTGTGCACACAAGCAGAGGGTCTTCTGTCTTTTATTGGTCCTCTGATTAGGCTAACTCACAATGGTGATGTGGTTTCAGGGGTCCCAGTAAAGAGCTACAGGCACTAATTAGACAGGGGCTCATTAATGTGTTAGTGTGAGATAGGGTCTGGGCCACCATGGGCTGAGGCTGAGACAGAAGGGAATAAAGCAACGCCCCAGTGGAGACGGGCCATCATCACCTCAGCTAGCATATAAAGCAATTCATTAACTGGTGCAAAAATACACATGCACACACTAAAAAGTCATAAACTCACAAGCGTGCAAACTCCCAACGCCTCACAGTGAATCCGTACACTAAGGTTATGAGTATATACCCACTGCTTGTTAACACATTACATGGGATCAAAGAGGCAACAGATGGAATGATAGAGGGTTGGAAGTTTTATTTGTTCAGGACAAATGGCGACCCAGTTTTATGTTTGTCCTTTGGCAGAATAGAGGTTTGTTCTGTTTCCCCCCCCCCAAAAATGGACAAATCTCTCCTCTCATCACCGTCATGTGAGAGTCTTTGAAATCCTCTGAGTCTTTTTTTTTTTTTAAATCAAAGCTTGAAGGAAATGAATATGAGCTTCAATTGAGATCCAAGCCTGGAGGTGTAAATGGGATCCACATGACCACTGTCCATTTCCACACCATTACTGCTACAGTCATGGCTGTAATAAGTTGAATTGGGCCATTGATTTCTCTCATGCATCCCTGCTTTCACCCACAAAACCAGTCTGTGCCTATTCTGCTGTAAACCCAGTTCTCTTTTTGCCAGCAGAAAATCTCATGCTCTAAACCAACTTCCAAACCACGAAAGTTTCCTCATACATACTTATGCACACAGCCAATGCAATATTATATAACTTGTGGGGTTAAACTTGGGGCTTAAACTCTCCTGGATCTTTATGGAGTTGACTTGAGGCGCTATAGTCTGTCAAAGGACTGTTTAGAAGAAACAAGTTAAGCCAAGTCGTATAGTTCACCTAAATGACTAATCTAAAGTGTGACGACTCAAGAGGTTCTATTGACGCTTCAATAGGCCTCCAATCAGGTCCGACAAGCCTCTCAATCTTTGGTCAGCTGTTTTAACCAGCCTGTGATTGAGTGGCTTCATTAAGAGCCTATTTATCTTTCCCTTGACCACACTCCTAAAAAGACTGATGACATGCTCAACACCCCCAAGTACCGCCTCCACAGAAACCTGAGCAGATGCACAACTGTATTAGCACATGAACAACAGCAACATATAATCACTGTCAAAAAGTGTATTAATTTTATTAAACCATCCAATACCATACCATCCCCTGATCAGCCATCTGTATAGCGTGCCACCACCTCACAAATACATTCTGCAAAATGTTTGCAGGCCTTGAAGCTTGTTTTGGCATGTGTTGTTAAATGTAATCCTGCCTGCACAAAATAGTGGACCACATGAACTCGTGACCTCACAAAGACAGAAAGACGCTCCCAAACAAGCCACAACAAACAGCTCTCTGTAGCCACTCTCTGCCTTTGATCTGAAGGAGCCAAGATGAAATCTGTCTCCTCTTTCCTCTCTTCTCTTTTGCCCTTTTCTATTTTTCTTTACAGCATCTCCTTGCATGTCTCGCTCCCCTCCTGCTGAGCAGGTGTATTAAATGAGGTGACTATTCCGGCAGCGTTGGGCTGCACCTAAAAGTGCAGTCTGTGAAGAGAGCTTTTCTCTGCCTCCCTCTCATCTTTTATCCTTTTCCATTGCCCCATCTCCTTTACCCAACCTTTTTCCTTTCCCTTTATCCTTCTCCATCCCCTTTACTCCTTTTAATGCGTTCCCTCGCATTCCTGAATATGAAACAGAGGATCGAGCCTCTCATCTGTTTGAATTCATCAACACCTCTCTGTCTATCCCCCTCTGCTCGTCTCGCTTTTAGCTTATTGTCTATTTAGCTATATGTCTAATTACGCTGTCTCACTTATGTAATTAGTGCAAAAATAAATGGCTGCCACAGTTTTGTGTCTCCCCCTTCACCCTTCCCGTTTCAGGCTTGGAGAAAACAAATTATGGAGAACAATAGGTACAAATGGCTTCTGCACCAAACCACATGATGGATGCATCCTGGTTCCCTGCATCTCATCCCTTTCTCTTTTTTTCTCCCTCCCTCCCTATACTCTTTTTTCCTTTCTCCATTATCTCCAGCTCTATATGTCTCTGTTTGGAAACTGGAGAGGAGTTGAGCGCTCTCTCACCCAACTACCCTATCACTGTATGGGTATATCATCTGTCTTCCCTTCTTGGCAATGACACTATATTCACACTGACAAGATATTAAGCAAACTCCTTTTTTTCCTGTCCCCTTTCTTTTTCTTCCCCTCTGCCTTTCCCCGTGTTGTCTCCAGTGGTTTTCACTTCTTCTCCGTTATCCCCCAGAGCATTCTGCAAACCATGACTGCAAAGCAAACGCCTGGGACTTTCTAAAGCAAACAGTGAGCGTCCTGTGCCACAGCCCCATCTGTGGATAGTCTGAGTGGGGAACAATTGGTCCCTCTCCTCCTCTGCTTCGTTCTCTTTCCAGCCTCCCTTGGGATCTGCAGGACGCCAGGATGCCTCTGTCAGATGGGTGCAGCGTGCTGGAACAATGGCTGGGCTGCTTCCTTTAGAAAAGAGGTGTTCGGTTTACCTTAGCCAGCATGGGAAGCACTTAACTAAGTGTTCTTGTCCTCCCTGCAGTATATTTACAGAAACATTATAGAAGAAGAATCAAGCAAGAAAAGAGCATCTTCCACACCCCACACTGTCCACACTGACACACAATCTCTCTCTCTGCTCAAGTGTACATTCAAGATTCAATATTCAGCCTGAGGTGTTGAATTATCAACTTTTTATTAATCCCCCACAGAGTTGCAGTCAGTATCTCCTTTGTTGTTTTTTTCACCTCTGTCGCGCAAGAAGAAGCTCGGCAGGTTTGTTTTACACCAATACAAGCATATCCATTACCTGAAATGCTAGGCTCCTGGCAGTAAATCCCTTTGACCCTTCTACCTTCCCTTTCTTTCTGTTTCTCCAGCCCTCTCCCATGCTGAGCCCATTGTTGTTTTTGCATTGCTTTTCTTTTCCCAAACAGACAGCAGGAGAGAGACACACCTTAATGTTCTATCAGTTCAAGGGCTCCACACCTCAGTACACACTTTGCTTTTACTCACATCTCCACACGGCTCAATAGCATTAACATGTTTTTCCACCGAGGCAGCTGCAGTTAAAAGCTTGATTGATAAGCTTTGACTGACATCCCTCGGTTGACAGCAATTTGACTGCCATTTCTCACAGACCTCCCAGGGCGAGTTTTGCCGCCTTGTCCAAAATCTCGAAACAAAAAAGGAAACAAAAAGGCATGGACACACTTTGTCTAGCCTCGTCTGAAAGCCTCCTGTAACAACACAGAGCGATGTGAGTCACAGCCAACCAACTATTTTGGTTAAAGCTTAGACAATATTTGTCTTGACATTCCAGGCAGTTTGAATTGGCAGGAAAAATACATGAAAAAAAAAAAAAATGAAATGGGAAGGGAGTGATGAACTTACAGGAATGAGTAGCAGAAAGATTCCCATGAGAGTCCGGACTGTTTCCATCAATGATAAAGTGAGCACAAGGCAGGTAATTTCTTGTTTCCTTATGGACGTGTTTCATCCATATTGTTGGTCTGGGAGATGACGTGTTCCAGGAACTGGAGCATTGTTAATTAGACAGTTGGACTTTGACTAATAACTCCAGAGAAAGCACATTGTCTTGAAGCTGCCAGAGACTCATCTAAGCTTATCAACCCACTGTTGCTGTGTTGTGCCCTTGACCTCTTCGAGAGTGTCTTGGAGTTCAGGTTGTTGCTTCTGTGAACTCTTTTTGTCTCATATCAGTAGGAACCAAAAAATAATAGTTCAGATTTTTTGAAGTGAGGTTCAGTGAAAAAGTTATGACTCTGTAATATCTTATCTGTTGTTAATAGCTATTTAAACAGCCTCACTCTGGATTAACAGAGTTTGATTTTGACTGTGGTGGAGGGATAACTGCTTGTCTGGGTGAAGACAATACGCATCGGTAAATACAGATGTTATTTCACA
>NC_056502.1:22703452-22725849 GCF_014905685.2 Nematolebias whitei | reverse complement strand
TATATATATATATATATATATATATATATATATATATATATGCACGAAGGTGCAGGAGGTGCTAAATAATTTTAAACAATGTATTTTAAATAAGAAATCCGTGCAGATCGTGCAGCTCATCCATCAATCAGCCAATTGTGTGTCATGCCCAATCTTATTTTGAAAAACCGCAATAGCGCGAGTCCGCGATGAACTAACCACACTAACCATTTCAGCTCTCATGTGTACTAAGTGCCAGCATCAATCAGGTTTTATAAAAAGGAAGTAAATGCACAAGTTAAAAAAATCTGCATTTGATGTGAAATTAATAATGTTTGACGGTTTTTCAAACAGAACTTTTATTTTCCTAGACACTTTTCTCAGCTGCCAGAATCCATAAATCCTCTAATTCCAGGTTAAAGAACATGGCTGGTGACAATAACACAGGAACAGATATTGCTGCAACGCAGAAGATAAATTTCAATTTGCTGTTGTTTTTTGTCTCTCGGCAGGAGATATGAAACTCTTGTCTTACCGGGTTGCAATTGATTGGGAAATAAAAATGAATGTGTGGTCTACTATGTCTGGGATCTTTCCTTTGTATCTCGGTTTCTGGGCTTATGGGGCCTTCTGAGTCGGTGATACGTCTCCAGAAAGAGGTGACACTTGCGTTTTAAGAGAAGATAAATGCAATACAAGTCTTTCTTAAAATAGCTGCTACTGTATAAATGTGACTGTTTCCCTTGGGGCTGTGTTTTAATGACATGCACCAAATTAATCCTGCGTTCTCTCCCTCTCTACTCTTCCATTACTCTGTTTGCACAGAAGAATAAAAGAGTAAATAGTTTTCTGCTTTCTCCACCAGTCTGTATGCTGATGATACAGCCTGAGGAGCCTTAGCCGGAAAAGAAGACTCCAGGCAGAGGCAGGAAGCTGACATGGCCTTCCATTGTCCTATTCTCTTTCATTTCCTCCTCGCATCCTTCGACTGCCCCAGAGGAAGACAAGGTGAGGATGTGACACAAGGAGAGAGTGAAGACAAAAAGAGGATGGGCGGTCAGAGATAAAAATAAAGCTGGATGAGGCCAAGTACCATCAACAGTTTGCTACCTGGCTTTACTTTGGCTTCCTGTGTTTAGCTGAACCAGTACGCACATCCAGTTAAGGTTGGAAAGAGCAGATAACAATGCCTCGGGATGCACCGCCAAGTTCTTTATCTTTGTTTACCCAAATGACAAAGCTGATTAGAGACACGTAACATTATGAAGCTCCCATTGTTCCCTTTTTACTTGCAGCTTCTTCTTCCAGATAAATGGGGGAAGAGAAAAAGGAGGATATGAAGATGGAAAAAAAAAAAGGACTGTTTTTCTTGCATCACAGGTCTTCAGAGATAAAAAGATGGCCATTAAAGATCTTGGGAACTCATCACTGTCAGTATGTGCACCTTCACAGTTGATTTTAATTTTTTTTAGTAAAGGGGTTTTCCCACAACAAATCCAGATTATAGAATATACTGTACCACAAAAAGTCCAACTTTTAAAACCCCACCAAAAAAATTCAGTCATAATTTCTACTGTTTATTCTTCTTGTAACGACACGGCAGAGGCAGTGCAAGGTTTTTGTTGGCCGTATAATAACACCCTCACCAACTTGCTGAAAGTTTACTGACTGGGTATTATGAGAAAACGGTGGACTTTCTCTGAACTTTTCTTCTTGTTCAAAAAGACAAAGTCTGTAGTTTGGAATTTTTCTTGTAGCAAAAAAGACGTGATGATTGCTTGCCCACCAAAATGATGACACCCATTCCTCTTTTGAAGGTTGAAACAAACATTTGCATCAAGCTACAAAAGCTAGAACTTATTTTAGTGAAATGCTAAATGGCTGCAGACTTTCTACCGAGGCTAACCCAACTGATTAACCAGCTAATGACGTATCGTAAAGTTATTTTATAAACACATAATGACAAAGAAAACATAATGTTCTGCACTATAGTTACTTTTACTTTAGAACTACGATTAGGTTTATTTTGTAATAAATATATAAACAAGGCTAACTGCTCAGGACAACTACACATGTTATTAAGCCAGCTAACTAACTTTCAGTTTGTCAGTCTCCCTATGTTTCCTCACAAAGAAAGAAAGAAAAAAAAAAACAGTAAAGAAGAAACAATGTTCAGTGCTCTGTTTACCTTAATACTGTACTGAAGTTTATTTTATAATAAATACAAAACATGCTCTGGCTCAAGAGATCACGGCACTGACAACTGACCTACCACAAACACTTTGGCTAATTAACTAGCCAAAGATAAAAAAGAACAGCAAAGAGGAACTTGTGTTGGTCGTGATAAAGTCATTTTGCAAAGTTTTGCATTACTTCTACATTTTTGTTTAGTCCTTTCAAAAATGTATTATTTCTCCCAGTTGAAGAAACTGGTCCAGAAACATGCCCAGTGTTTTAGCAGATTTTTTTATAATAAAAATGACTATGATTGAATTTTGTCTCACTACATTATGTGTTGCATCAAATTTAAAATGACATTAAATAAATAATAGTATGTAAACTATAGACTGTATAGTGCAGGGGTCTGCAACCTGCGGCTCTTGAGCCACATGCGGCTCTTTGGTTCCTCTGCAGCGGCTCGTTCAAGCTTTGACCAAAACTAACATAAAACTTAATTTTATTGGTTGTTATACAAACAACAAAAAAGGACTAGTTTTAACCGTTTTCCTGTCAATTCTTTTGCAATCAATCAACCTTTATTTATACAGGTAAATCCCATTGAGCCTCGAGGACTCATTTACAAGAGAGACTTGATTACTCATTTACAAGAGAGACCTGATTATTGCAAATATGTGAATACTGGAAAAAAGTACACAGAGTAAAACAAACTCTACCTTTATGCTTTATTTTTATACTTAATTAATTTAGCCACAATTAAAAAAATCACATAGGTCTGCAAAGTTCATAGTTTTTATTAATTAAAAAAAAAAGACTATCCCCCCACCCCTTTTACAAGAATATGGTCTTTTCATTTGTCTTAAATTGTAAAAAATATCAATGAATGTTAAAAATCATTAGATATTTTTAGCTTTATAAAGTCACCCCCACTGGCCACAAAAGACCCCTCCAACAAACCTAAAGTGGCCCATGGGCCACCAGTTGATAACCACAGTTGTAATAGGTTGTTGCAGCTTGGAATACAGTACATTAAATTTAATAAAGGCGTAAAAATGGCTCTTTTGATTGTAAAGTTTGCAGACCCCTGGTATAGTGTATATAATCAATTTAAGCCAAAACATAAATAGCTATAATAATATTACTAATTGAATTATATTACTTAAGCAGTAGTAGCAATACATGAACTCTTTAATAAAAAATAAAAAAAATCAATTACACCATATGGGATACATTTTGTCCTGTGTTGGACTTGTGACCTGTAGTATATAGCCTCTTGCGCAACGACCCCTAGAGGCACCAGCTCCCCCATGACCCAAAATGGAAAAGTAGATAAAAAAGATAGATGAATGGATGGATGGACAGTTTTTTTTAAAAATTTATTTTTTTTTTTATCAGTAATACCATAAAACCATGTTACGTTTTCTCAAGTTTTCTCATCAAAATATCATACGGGTCTATGTATAAATACTTAAATATTCAGTCTTTATTATCATTTTTTTAACAAACTGTATGTCTTGTGTATAAATCAATGTATAGCTAAAACAGATATTCTGATGTATTGCATTTGATTGATTAGTCGACACATGTAAGTTTAGAAAATTCACATTATACTTTGACGCTAGAAAAAAACATTCCACGGAGCACACATGGGGGAATCCAACAAACAAAAACGTATCCATATCTTTGCCATGACTCTTAAATAATGCAGAACAGTTAGCTTCAAGACTCGGCTGTGTTCGGATTCTGCTGTGCATGCACACCCCACACCCCTCATATGCTGGTTGGGGTACCTCACACTAACATCTCAACTATGTATCTCAACCTAAAGAAGGATGGACAGAATATAAAGAGAAATAAACACAGAGTGTGACTATCACTGTGTGTGACAAGATGGAGTAAAGGTTATCTTTGCTTAGTGGACTTTTTCTTGTGTTTACTTTCTGCTCGTCAGCCTAATCACTGAAACACCAGTGACACATCCAAGTCTCATCCCTGCTATGTCTCCCTGAGCAACCCCACCCTCTAAAGATGTTTTAGAACTGTGCCCATACTGAGTCCCTTTCATATAAATTCAAAGAGCAAAGAGTGTCAGTTGATAAAATATGCACTGCTCCTTAAAACAAATCTCTTGGGCTTTGTTGTCTCTGCATCCACATGCAAAGTTGTGTTCCAGGCAAGAAAAAGACCAACCTCATGGTAATGGGGAAAGGAAGAACGACAGGCTGGATGTTAGTCACTTCTTCAGTTCTACATAAGAGTGCATCTTCCTGCATGAGGTAGAACCGTGAACGGGGCTTTCAGATCCTTTGGAGAAAGTTTTTCTTTCTGCCTCTGGTCCATTAGGCAGATTTGCACTCGTGTCCTGGTGTTTCACAGTCACACATTCTGCAACCCTTCTGTAACCAGGCAAAATTTAAAAAGGAGCTGCGAAAAGAAGCAAGGTGGAAAATTTCCCCTGCATTATAGTGAAGACATGAGTGGCGACACGACCTAAGAGGAAGGGAGAGAAACTTGTAATCTCAGCTCCCAGCCTTTGAACTTGGCCCGATGCAGGCGACCCAAAGCAAAAGGCTCCAAAGAAGAGCTCACTGAAGATTTCTCAGAATACTGATGCAGTGTGGAATCCAATTCCTCTGGGAGCCCTCTGAGAAAGTAAATTATCTGTGCGCTCAAGACTACATACATACAAATGTTTGCAATATGCCATACATGAATAAAAAAAAAAAAAAGAAAAGAAGCCACAAGTTTTGGCGGAAGTTTGATTCTATAAAAATCTTTAAAAAAATGTGAGCACTTTGAGCATCTGCGCTTCGGTAAAAAGAGTAACAGAAAATGAGGTCTAGGGTCTCTGAGGTTCTAATTAGGACAGCTGTTACCATTTTCATTATTTGTGTGCATTTTGTGTGGAGAGCAGTGGAAAAACGGGAGCGTTTCATATGTGCAACGGGGTTGAGGTCATGAGATGTATGCCACAGTCCGACCGCGGCTTCTTCACTTCCAGCTGTTGGTAGTTTGTCAGAGAGCAGAGGTTTGCTGGTGTCATGTCCTCCTCCCTCGAGCTTTGAGTAATGGCAAAACCATCCGGAACCACGGGGCTGGAGGTGAAGATGTACGCAAAGCAAATGGGCATTTGGGCACACTTGTCCATTTGCTGAGAGATTTGGTGAGTCAAGGAAGAAACCACAGCCTCTGGTTGTGTCTACATATAGAATAGGGCTATTCAACTGGTGGCCCGTGGGCTATTTTTGGCCAGTGGGTGACTTCAATCCAGCCCACCATTAACATCATAAAAATTTTGAGGTGTTTTTGGTTCTGTTTATTGCATTTATGATCCAATACAACGAAATAAACAAATTTAAAAAGTAACAGATCATTGTAATACATGGTTTATTTACATAATGACTTTAATTGCTGGGTGTCTGGTCCCTGAGCTGCTGGCTCTCAGAAACTGTGCCCCCCTGAGCAGTTCAGTTGAAGAGCCAGAAGCTTAAGAGAGTTCATCGTTTCAAGAGAAGATCTGTGCCAGTGTCATTCCTTATGATTTAAATTCAATGATCTTCTTTGAACATGACAATTTAAAAACGCTGAAAAGTACCAAACAGATGCTCAGTGATAATTACTATAAAAAAAAAAAAACATTGGAGGGAGGAGAGTTGGAGGAAAATTAGGAGAATAAATTGTTGCAGCTGTTTAGAAAATCTGCTTGGTAATAATATTTATTCTTCTGTTTTAATTCCATTACACTACTTTTGACTGAAGCATAAATTGGGGATTGTTTCAAAGTTACTTCAAGAAATGTTTCCTTAAAAACACCAGCAGCAGTTTACAGCTTATGTAAGCGCATTTTGTCAGAAGGGTTCATAAACAAAGTGTTTAGTCAGTTCTGCGAACAAAAAGCAGCAGAGGCTGGTGACGTTCGTGCGTGTGTGAATGGGTGTGTATGAGAGGGGTGTGTGTGTGTGTGGGGAGGGGGGGGGGGGGGGGAGAGACAGGTGCTTTGTGTCTGCCAGCCTGAAGAAAAACAAACGCTCTGTTGCAGTTTGTCCACCTCACTCACTCCTCCAGTCTCTTTCTCTCCTCATCTCTCCATCCCGAACCCCTTTTGTCTGTTTGAGAGTTAAAACAAACTTCTCATCCTGTGAAACACCCCTTTAGCCCCCCCCCCCCACACACCCCTCTTTTGATGAAAATCAGTGCGGATTCTGTTGGCCAAGTTGAAGCATCATCAGCGCTTCGCTCGAGTCGCGCTGTACAATCTGCTTCTGAATCCGCACCGAACCGGGTTCTGTTCAGAACTGACAATCCGACCGGAATCAGTTCCGTTTGTTTTTCCAATCACAGCGCAAGTGTCACAAACCCCCCCAGCACCAAAGCATCCACGGAAACCACAGCTCGTGTGTCTTACGCATCCCGTGTTTGCACAACGGAACCCAAATTACGCATTGGCACGATTTCCACCAGCCGGGATCTTAAACCTCACTGCGCAGCTCATTACTTTCCCTAAACGTGATTAAACATTTAGTGACAGTAAACAGCAGTGAAATGTAGCACTGCAGCAGATCAGCTGCCCGGGAGGACCAGGCAGGACCAGGCAGCAGAGCTCTGAACCGGCTTGACGCAGCGCCAGCACCGGAGCGCGTCCATCAGAAAACCTGCAGGACGGAAGCAAACAAACACAAACAGCCTTACCTGTCACCATAAGGCAAAAGATGAGGTACAGAGAGGGCATTGTTGTGTCGCGTGAAAAGACCCTTCCTCTTGCTCCGATCTGCTTATTCTGCTCCAACGGAACCAGGATCAGGACCAGCGGGATGAGGGGGTAAAAAAAAAAAAAGTGCGCTTAAATTTGGTTTAAAACAGCATCCAGTTCAGCGAAGTGGCTCTGAAGAGTCCAACCAGTTCGTAAAGTGTCAGTCAACAAAACATCTCCACACTTGGTAACTTTCCCTCAGCATCAGCGTCTTCTCTCCGGTGTCCGCTCCCTTCCTTTGCCTCCCTGGCGCAGCTCTCTCCTCCCTCTGCTCTCTCCCCCCTCTCTCTCGCGCTGTGTGTAGCAGAGTGATTCAGTCCAGACTCATCCAACAGTCCGCTTCAGCAGCACGCTGCGCTCCGGAGCGATCTCTCCTCCTCTGTGCGCAGCGATCAGCCCGGGTGAAGTTGCCTCTCCTCCCTCCACTGCCGGAGTCTCTCTCTCTCCCTCTCTCTCGTCCCCCTTCTCCTCCTTTGCTCCCACTCTCACTCCCTCTAACACGCTCATCCCCGTTGAGACTCCACGGTTTACTTCTCACTCCCTCCCGGCCAATTGGAAATGCGCACTGACAGTCATCTGGTGGTGGGGTTCAACAAATCTGGCTAAATCTGAGGGGGGGGGGGGGGGGGGCATTGGCTGAGCAGGAGTCATGAGGAGGGTTTTTCATTCTTGGAACGGGAAAGGACTAGTTTAAAATGAAACTAAAACAAGGTTTAACCTGAAAAAGTTTGAAAGAGTTTACTCCATTTTTTTATATGATGTGAAATCTATAAACAATTTGCCAAAAACTGTGCCAAGTATGGTGGAATCAGACAAGTGTGGAACCAAGAAGAAGACGTTTAGGTTGAAATAAGAGGTCATCTGGGGGCAAAGACAGCTAGCTACATTCAGAATCTGTGTTTTTGGTGTATTTTTGATAGTTTTTTTTTGGTTTATTGTTTTATTTTCTCTTGTGGTTCATAGTCTTAGTTCATATCTTAGATCCTGTTTTTTTTTCTTTTACAATTTATTGTTGGATGTAACTTGGACCCTGTGTACATAATTTCGTTCCACCACATGTACCACATGTGAATGACAATAAAGATATCTGTTGTGTTTTTTTCTGTGTTGTGTTCTGTACTCCTGCGGATCCTCTGCCACTTCTCGTTCAATCAGTTTTGCTTCCTCTGCTTCAGCTCGCCTCACTCTCACCTGCTCCCTCATCTTGCCCAGGTGTCTCCACTTCTTCATCAGCCCTGGGATATATTCTGTATGTCCCCACTCACTTCTCAGTTGAGTGTTGAACATCTCGCATGCCATCTCTGGTCCTCCTTGTGCTCCTTGTCAATCTGTGTTTGTGGTTCAGACTCCTACTCACAATGACAATTTCAGTCTGGAACACTTGAAGAACAGCAGAGTAAATGATACTTTCCAAAAAAATGGGTGAAATACACCCAGTTTTCCAGACTGTTTAATCTGAGATTGTTCAAAAATCTACTTTACTCAACATATCTGAGTAAATGCTACATCAAAAATGGTTTGTCTCCATCCCAAATAGCCCCTCAATGGACTTTGCCATTGTTGACCCATCACTTTGGCTGTTTCTGCTGGTATTTGGTGCCTGTTCATAACTGTTTTGTTTACACATTTTTATTTTAAGAACGCGTTAATGATCAGTGTGAGAAGGAAAATTGTTTCTTACTTTATGCATATGGACAACACGTCATTGCAATCATGTCTTTTTAACTACATTGATTAAAGAAATATGTTGGTTTAAAGAGTTTTTCGTGTGATGAAAAAAGTCAACTTTCTGGTATCTAATAATGCTAGTGATTTTAATTATCTCAATTTTTGCACAGATTAAAAAAAAATAACCTAACAAACACAGTTCTAACTCGATTCTATTCTCTGCTGTGTGAATTGATTCAAAATCCATTAATTAAAATTGACTGTAACAGCTTGTCACTCTTTGTTGATTTAACCATGCAGGAAGTCTGTTTTTATTCAGTCAAATTAGAAAAATAATCATTTTTCAGTGAACTCTGTCTCAGGCTTACCATTTAGAACTTAAATTTATTTAGGCTCTAAATTATTTAGGTATTTACTTCTAGCCTACAAAACTATCAACAACCTTATATTCAAGATCTTATTGTTCCATATTTTCAAGGACAGGACACTTCACTCTCAGACTGCAGGCTTACTTGTGGTTCCTAGAGTTTCCAAAAGCAGAATGGGAGGAAGATCTTTCAGTTATCAGGCTCCTCTTTTGTGGAACCAACTTCCAGTTTATTTCCGTAGGGCTGGCACATTGTCCAGTTTTATGACCGGGATTAAGACGTTCTGTTATGATAAATCTTATAATTAGGTGTAGCCCAGTTTGAACTGTGCTATATAGTACAAACTAAGTATTGAACTAAATTCATAGTAATATCATTTAAGTTTAAAAAACAATGTCTAAGTGATAAAAGTGGAATAAATATGAAAGACAAAATTTTTGTCATTTAAAAGTGTATCATTTAAAAAAAAAGTTCATATTTGGTCAAGAAAATCTAATTTAAGCAGACTGAAGCAGGCAGCTGTGATTTTTACTACGTTCCTTAAATGTTGCACATAAGTTCATTTGAGGAGTGTTGCACATGCATGGGTAAATGCCACATGGCAGGTTACAACCTACTCTTTGAGTTGTGCTAAGTGTCAATCTTGTTCAGTTTTGTTTTGTATTGGATTAAGCATTTTATTTTGTCCAATCAGATGGGAGTGGGTGGGATTAATGGTGCGCTGCATGAAACGTGAGTCTGTGTGGAAAAACCAGATGAGTGCAGAGAGCACAGCCATGCAGCCATGGGACAATAACAGGGTAAAGCTGTCCATTGCAAAGGTTAATGCAGAGTTGCTGAATGTAATGGAGGTAAATATACCTTTTTATGTTTTATGCTGTTTCAGAATGATGCAGTGTGTAGATGAAAACCATGCTAAGTGTATCATTTTAGCATGCTAGCATGATGTAGCAGCTCAGGTTATTGTATAATGAAATGTAAAGCCAAACATTAGTGGCTGGTTAAGCTCTTAATGGCTCCATAGGAGAACCTAGTGTGTTTTACTAAGGAATATGGACTGAGCTGTCAATTTGTACAGTGGACCATCTTTGGACCTGCTGGATGAGTTAGAAGTTCCCCATTCAGCCATTGGTTTCCCATCTATGAGGTTGCTGCCAGGAAGGATCTTGGTATTCACGTGACATCACCTGCCTACTTACCTGTACTCAGTGCTATATTAAAGGGATCTCTACATCTACCTTTTCCCGATCTGGTCTCAAACTCTGAAGGATTTGTGAGTACAAAACTAAACCAATGCACGTGCTTTATATTTTATTTGCTCAGTGAGCAAACGAGCTGTTTGTTTTTAGTTCCCACACACCCAAGCATCAATTCAAGCCTGCAACAGGTTATTTTGGGGTTGAGTTTTATGTTTGAAAAGCCTTACTGAAATACTGTACCGCAAATATTTGGGTTAAGTTGATAGAACTGAAAGTACTGTGAAAAGTTGGCATCAGTGTCTTATTTGAAAGTTACTTAAGTGTTTATTTTATTTTATTTTTTTGTATTCCATTTTTTTTAATCTAATTTCCTTAAATGAATTGTTAAAATTGAATAGTTTTCATTTAATACTATTTCTGTTTCAATTTGTGATTCTTGACCTGCCATTGTGTATCTGTTCCTCTTTCCTGTTCCTCTCAAACCCAGCCGGTTGAAGCAGATGGCCGCTTGTCCTGAGCCTGGTTCTGCTAAAGGTTTCTTCCTCATGAAAGAGTTTTTCCTTTCCACTGTCGCCTTCATGCTTGCTCAAGATGAGTTCTGCAATGGAGTTAAATTCAAAGCCGTCTGCTCCTCAGATAAATAGTGTTAACTTATGGTATTTTTAAATAAATGAATGTTTCTGTTCAGTGCCCTGAGATGACTTCTGTTGTGACTTGGCCCTTTATAAATAAACTGAATTGAATTTACTGTCTTCTACCACCCAATGATAGAAATGGACATAAATGAGTCTTGTGAATCTTAGGCAAGGGAAGTTTATTAGTATACAATATTATAATTTTTACACAAGGCAATTCAGTGGGTCTTACAGAAACAAAAATGTAGATTAAAATACATAAAAATTAAGAAAATAAAAACACTGAAAGTTGTGCATTACATAAAAACAATAAAATACAATTTGAAACTGAGAACTGATAAAACATAAAGGCAGAATAAGCTTTGGCCTTTATGGAAAAGCTGCTATCCTGATTTCAAAGAGCCAATAATTCTGCACATTAAGCATTCAGGTAGTTGATTAGTTGAGGAACATATCAATTAAATACCGCATTCCTTCATTTGGGTTTGGTCTCCTTGAGGAAACACTGAGAGGTCTAGGGGTTTATATCTGACAACTATAACTTTTGAGATGCATCTAGGTTCCACTGCGTAAAAGATTGGTATCAAGATTTCAGAATTTACGACTGTGTAACTCTGTGGTTTTATGGTGGTGTAATCCTGAGATTATGGGCTCAAGCTCAGGTTGTATCAGGAAGGACATCCAGTGTAAAACCACTGACAAATCTTTCATGCGAGTTTGCTCATTGTGGCAATCTCTGAAGAAGGGAGCCGTTGAAAGAAAGTTTATCAGGATTTTAAAATGTCTCTTTACAAAATAAACAAAAAGCCAGTAATAATAATGTGTAATGTATTGTCATCATTGTATGTTTCCAAAATTGGCTCTCTGCATTTAACCCATCCACCACCAGGCGGAGCGGTGGACGGCCTTTGGAGGTGCCGGGGGAGCAACTGGGGATGGAGTGTCCTGCTCAGAGACATCACGAGATGTGCAATGACCAGGGATTGAACCCTGGACATCTGCCCTGCCCCTACACCATCTCGGCCCCTACAGAGGTGTTCAAGGACTAGTGCAATATGTTCTAGTGAGGGTTCTCAGTAATAGGTCTGAATGAAGGCAATTGAAACGCCTCAGAACATGGTAAGATATGTTTTCTTGTTCGTTAGTCAGGACTCTGGCAACAACATTTTGGATGAGCTCCAGCAACTGACTGAAGATTTTCTGTTAAACTGACACCTATACAAATCCTACTACAATAATCTAATATACAGTACTAAAAATTAAAAACATGTTCCAGATTTTTAATTTCTGTATTTGTCAGAAATTTCTTATTGTTGCAATGTGTTTTAGATGACTAATTTAGAAACTGTGATTACCCAAATTTAGGCATGAATCCGCAGTTACCTGATGTTTCTGGTATGCTTTGTAGATTTTAGTACCAGTGAGTTTAGCTGAATACTGATCTCTAGTCTTGCATGTTTTGGACCAATAACAATTCCTTCTTTTTTGTTTTTTACGCTGACCTTGAGAAAATTCTAACCTCAGATTATGGAATTTTGTAATATTTCTTACAATATTTAGGCCTATGACACATATCTTTACGTTTCTGTGTCACCACACAACCAAGTCACAGTTAATCAATAGCTTTGTCAATATGATCACTTAATAGATAGCTAGGGGGAGCATGTAAAAAATAAGTGGGGGCCCAAGAATGGAGCCTTGAGGAGCCCCACGTGTTTTCTTTATCTCAAAATTGATTACCAATTGAACAGTGGTCCCAGTCAGC
The DNA here is from genome assembly GCF_014905685.2 of Nematolebias whitei. Taxonomy (NCBI): domain Eukaryota; kingdom Metazoa; phylum Chordata; class Actinopteri; order Cyprinodontiformes; family Rivulidae; genus Nematolebias; species Nematolebias whitei. Next base: position 22,713,307 of record NC_056502.1, on the reverse strand, counting down.
CAAGTAATGGTTGTAGTTTCATCAGAACCAGAAGAAAAGCAGATGTTTTGCCAAAATGCAAATTGATCACTTAACTGTAACAAATTAACATTAAATAACTGATTACTGGGTAGAAAAATTGTGTTTTCAGTTCCTTACTGCTGTTAACATGTATGTTTAGCTTCATTCAGTTAATGATTGTTCTTAACCACACAATGAATGCTAAAATGAACAGAAAAGAACTGAAGTATTATCATATTTCAACAAAAGATTGGACTTTTATTAGAGACAAAAACACTGCAGCCCATCACTTGCCTGTGGCTGTTTGTAGACTCGGGCTTTGATGTTGCTCATTACTTATTCAAGGATCTATTGATTAGCCAAAATAATAGGCCTTGCAGTCATCTGGTTAATCAGGCTTTCATTTGTGCATAGGATCAAGCAAAGAGTCTGGCTAATTTATTGTCAACACACTCCACTTCATAAACATACACACATATGTGCCCTGCTAACTCATCCAGGTGGTTAGAGCTCCACAAGACTGTGAAAAATTCATCAAAGAGTGTAGATTTGGACACTGAGGACTTCAGCATGCGCAGATTTCAGAAGCTGCAAAGACGCCCACCCCCATACACACACACAAGCACATACGCATACACAAAGAGGAGTGGTATTTCTTTAATTTTTTTTTTTTCATTTGTTCTTGACATTTCACACTGCATTTAATTAAACACTGCAGCACACAGTGATTAGGGTTCGCTTCTCCTGTGGGCCCTCCCCTCCCAAGTAACGGTAGTTTTAAAACCCTGGGGCCGGCCTTCCTGTTTATTGCTTCCCTGTAATGCAAACATAAGGGTCCCCTGCCAGTAAACACATGTTGATGGAAGAAACAGCTTGCACAGCTGGGAAGCCAACCCAGGTTAGTGTGACTGAGCACACGGGTAAACGAGTGTGTGCACAAGTATGTGGGCACAAGTGTTTGGAATGGGTAAAAATAAATTCATGTTCAATGTTTTCGCTTATGTCAGAGGGCAGTTCAGGTTTGATTTAAATGTGCTACAGGATAATCAAAATAAATCAGCCAAACATGTGCATGTGCAGGCCATATGGGTGCATGCGTGAAGCTGTCAATGAGTTACTGAAAGGCAAAGTTAGGGGGAGCAGTAAAACTGCAGGGGGCCTCCACCAGTTGTGCTGAGATAATAAAATAAAAATCCACTTGTGTAAAGTCCGTCACCAAGTGTGATGCGGTGATTGTAGTGCATGAGCTCCTATGGCTCCCACAGATGGACAGGAAGATGAGGCAAAACAGACAACACATGCAGCAGCATTACTTTGAGCCAGTAGTCTTAATTATACTGGCCTCAGTGGCATCGAATGGAGGGCGCCCATGCTCCCCAAGCTTTTGAGTGTGTGAATAATTTATAAACAAAAAGAGTTTTTTTTTTTTCAGCTGAAGGTTTATTAATAATAAATATGGTTTGATATTTACTAAACTGTTCGGAGGGAGAAAAGGGGTGACAGTTAAAACATTGTTTGCATGGTAACCGTAAGGCGGTAATAAATAAGGCATGAAGTGGAAACATATGGAAATGGGATTCATAGTGCAATGAGAATAATTTAACAAAATATTTTCCTGGTTTCCGGATGACCTGGGGTCAATTAAAAAAGACACGCCAGTCATAGTGAATGGCATTCTGGGAAATACAATTCCTTGCCTTCTATTTTGTCTTCTCTAAAAGTAGATAACATTCAAGTAAAGAAAAATGAATTTATAATGACACAAACCATGCTTTAAAAAATATAAATGGAATAATGTCAAGCTCATTATATCGACCATGGGAAGAAAAGATTGATTTATTTTTTAAAAGTAAACCCAGCAAAGCATGAGATGGAAGTTGAGGAATATGAGTTTTGTTTTGTTTCAAAATTCTCGGATGTTGGAAAGCAACACAGTATTCAGTCTGCATACTGTGTGGAGCTCATCCATTTAAACTGATGAAGCGGTAATGTAAATTTCACAAAAAGGCTGGTCTAACAAAAATATGTGAAATGAGCACTATGCCATAAAACAACATTACACGCTGAATGCTCTTAGGCTCAGTAACATTTCATAATGTTACTCATGCCCCTTACTTTCAAGTGTTTCTTTAGACTTAAATTTAAAGAAACGTGGGGTAGTTAAAAACTTCCTCTAAAAAATGGAATGCCTTTATGAAGTCAATATTCTATTAAACATTTGCCAATTCTTTTTAGGCAAGAAGATGTGATGTGTTTTAAACCTTTTAACTAATTAACAAGATCGCTGCAGATTTTCCCTTTTTTAGTGTTATAAATGAACAACAGTACCAATTAAAACAGAGTACATCAAATTAGACAGTAAATGGTTGCTTTGGCTATATATATATATATATATATATATATAAGGAAAAAATATTTAAGTTTTATTTTCTTTGCTAACATAGGCCGTTTTGCCTTTGATGTAGAGTGCTGTATGAATGGGTAAACGAGGGCACAGATTGTAGTGTAAAGTGTTTTGAGTTTCTTGATAAGATAAAAAGGTGCTATATAAGTACAGTCCATTTACCATTTAACAACACAGGACACTTTGGAATGCAAGGCTACTGCTTCACCCACCATTTAAAACATAGGGTGGGGAGCTGCACGGACCAGGATTGGCCAACACCCCATAGCTAACAGGGATGTAACAAAACCTGTCCATACCAAATCATCACGGTGCATTTGTTAGAGATGGGTACATGCATCAAGACAAAGATTTCATTAGGAATCGGGTGAGAACTATTTCAATCTGAAAGTGTTTTGCTAAATGTCAACAGAGAATGAGTACAGGAGGATAATATCTAAAGCACTCTACATCAAAGCAAAGTAAGAATGGCTGGTTCAGATGATGCATAGAAGCTTGAAGAGTTGACTGTTTCAAATAAGTTGTGCAGAAATGTTTTCCATTCATATGTGGCAGAACCGGAGAAAGGCGGTGGTATGGCAAACCAAGTTGATCATGAGCTGTGATGATCTAAGGCAAACTATTTGCGTATTTATTTGAGATCCTTCATATCCACGGTCATTTGTCCCATGCTAGCACCCAGTTAGCTGCAGAAACTTTGTGTAAATGTTGAAAATTTTTCAACAGTTTGTATTTTCACTGCAGGAGATGTTCAGTTTTGTACTGCTTTAAATTTGACATTGAGTCCATTGTAACCTTGGAGCTATACCTTTGTTTAAACTTTGGAGTTTATCAAACTTTTTTTTTCCAGCATATGGCCTGTAGGACACTGTTTACAGACCAAATTGGAGAGGCTTATTGTCTGTATAAAAAAGATAAAGCCCAACATCTGCCATTTGTTTTATAGATGCTGTGCCATATTTGTTCTGAGCTGTGCTCTTCCCCGTAAGGAAAGATACTTCTCAAACCATGACTAAGGCGTATGCTACACTCTGCGTAACTAACGTTTAACTTTGTAAATATTGTCATGCATTTCAACAATAACTGACAATATGTATGGCAATAGGTACAAAGCTTTGCAACTAAGGGCACTACATTAGCAAGGATTTTATGCATGCTACTTTTTGCATTTAAACAGAAGACATTACAAATAGACACCTTGACCCTTAGGTTGGATTCAACAAGTGATTAATTTTGTTTGGTTCTCACTGATACTTTGTATGTTTAGCCACAAAAGTACATCTGTGAAGATTGATACTCTTTTCACTTTACAGTTCATTTCAGAAGTATCTGCTTGTTTGAATCTGTGAAAATTATATTAAGCTACAACAGCATATTGTAGCAGCCTACTATAATATAGTAGCCTTGCATCTATAGCCTACTATCCAGCTACACTGTGTAACATCTCAGTTACCATTATTTCAGTTCTTTCCCTCTTTCCACTAAATAATATTTAGAAAGCACTAGATTGTTGCAGTACACTGAATGAACATTTTTAAATTTTATTTGGTCTTTGTTAATGGCCAAATGCTGTTTACAATTCAGATTTATCCTTTCCCAAATTATACAAACGATATTATTTTACTTTACTATTAGAATTGAAATTATTTTCTGCTCATGTTTGACCCTATATCTCATTATGTGTCTACATATAAGTATTTTGGTTACTAGAAGGGTCCAAGGTTTACACTACTCCATATGAGAAACATTACACCAGCTTTTACTGTAATTGTGATATTGAATGTAAAGCTGATCTATGCCAACCATAACTCTATATGCTGCTACAACCTCATAACTCACAAGAGCATATACCTTTGCTAAACTGTAGTATTCGTCTGCCCAGCTCAAGAGCAATTCAAAACCTGTCTCCACTCCCATTCTAATATGACGCAAGTCTACTGGACTGGTCTGAAATCTGCAATTAGGCATTTTCTCTATGTGTGATTGATGAGCAGAAAGAGGGCCATTAAAGCCCAACAGAGACTTGGAGCTCGCTCTGCAGCCCAGAAGACTTTTTCCAGGCTCATATCAAATCCATGTCCTTTGCCCTGAAATCAGAATTTGACTCTGGCCCCCACAGATTCTGTTTTTTGTCTGTAATGAAAGTCTCTCAGGGGATCAGGTTGGGGGATTCTTTTTCTCAGGGGTCAAGGAGAGGTTGAGGCTTTTGGTTCAAACTGTGCTTAGAAAATGGTGTGGATTACAGGAATGCAGCCATTGCCCTCATTTTTCAGGCCTATAAAAAAGATCTTGAATCTGACATTAGAGCAGGTAAAGATTTTTTCAACAGATTTTTATTTGAGAAATGCTTCTCCTTGGACACAAATACGTCTACTCCCTTCCCTTCCTTTTAGCTATCACTTCGTAAATGTCCATTTTCACCCACTTCTTCAATCAAATATTTACAACATCTTCTGAATGTAAGATCAGACAGATTGGGTCCTTGGCCACCCTGGCTGTGTCTTCAGTGATAAGTACAGCAGTAAGCTGTCTAAAATATTCATGCACTGATGCAGAGTTGTTGTCCCTTGATGGGCCTCACCATGTGCAACATCTGTTCCTGATGTCATGGCGCGCTTCAGTGTGCCAGGAAAGACCCGATGGCATCCGCAGTGTCTCTTCTGTACTAAGTCATGTCCAGACGCTCGCTGCTCCACCCAACTATGATAAATATCTGATGCAACGTCAGTAATTTAGTTGGCTGGACAGAAGTATTTAACTTCTCCGCTAATCTATACGCATAGATTGAGCCCCTGTGGTCTTATACTGAGATCAGCAATTCTGTCATTCAGTGATGAATGTGTCAACTGATTGCCTGCTCCATCAACACTTCATGATTGTTTGAGGACAATTTCAGGATGAGTCCTTTCATAGTGGAATGGAAAATTGGTGTTATGAAACAAAGTGCTTTGTAAGCTGCCAGCCCATTAAACTGCCAATATGTTAATGCTGTTTGCTCAATAACAATCTGGTGAATACAATTATATTCCAGCAATGAAATGTCATTGATGCAGTAGTCCAGCTTTAGTCTTGCCCTTAAAAAAATAAGTTAAAGTTATGCAAACATATTGTTTTCAGCAAATGACATTGACTGTGTAGGTTTATGGCATGAGAGAGAGATAATAATGATACAGTCAGAGTCAGCAATAGTCAGAGGGAAGTCTGTCCCAGATGCACTGTCTATACGAGGCCACAAATACAGTCACTGCCTCCTTCACCACTGGGCTAGCCTCACTGTCTACTGACAATCACATGAATAGGCCTCGACTGGCTGCTTGTTTTGTGCCATGATCTCTTGCTGCTCATGCTGCTGAAAAAATAAATAACTGAGCTCTGCACTGCTATAAATAATGGATGACTCGTCCACTGTCACTTTTCATAGCATGTCAAGCCACGGCCTGGCCATTATTAGGGTCTGTCTTCTCCTCTCTGGCTCTGACTTCAGTTTTGTTATTGTTCTGCTCGACTTGCCTGCACACCTCCTCTGCGGGTCGACTGTCAGTCTTTCTCTTGGTCAGTTCAGTTGATGGTTGTCACAGAGAAGAAAGAGATGCTTTGGGGGGCCGAAACAAAAGGGTAGATGCAACGTACCTCCTTTGGACTGTAGCAACCTGTTCCAGGTCTGTCTTAACCAAGAACATATATTTTAAGATAAAAATATCTTATGCTTGTGTTAGATTATTTGCGCTTTAGTCACTATAGAACCCTACTAGCTAATGTTAAAAAAAATTGTGTGATCTGTGTTTACCTGCTTTGTTGAATTTTCTTTGTTTTTCATTCATCAACTTGTGTATTTCCTATTAAATTCTGCATTCAGCACTAAACACAACAAAATGGTTATCTTGTACATGACAGTAAATTGTTCAAATTGTCAAGAAAACAAGGCCATTTTACTTTTCTGATGTTTTACAAAGAACAACCCAGATTACAGGTATAAGTGAAATGAAGAAATTAGGAGCCAGGTCTGTACGCTAGAACTTGAAGTGAGTATTTTGTCCAGAGTATGTTGCTTACTTTCATTTTGAAACAACGTAATTCACAGAAATAGAGCTGACAATAAAGTTTAAAAGCAGAAAAAAAAGTTGCCTCTTTATCTTTGCACATTCACTGCAGATACCAGGATCAAGGAAATAAGACACTACACACTTTAGTTAACACAATATACTATTGATTTAACATTAGGCTTATGTGCCGGTTCTTGGCCTCACATAGCCAATGATAAAGTGAACACTCTTGTCTGGCACCTTTCAAAAAGTTACTAGGTTAAGGTTAATTATTCTGGTGTAAGCAAGTTATTTGCACCAAAGACTTTTGTAACATATGCGATTCTCATTTATATAATTTGAGAGATCATCAGTTGTGTAGTAGTAGAGGTTTGGGTATTCAGTGTCTAGCAAATCCTCTATACATAGGATATCAACAATGTTAAGGTATTCAGTCTTAAAAATAATACAAACTTTAATCACATTTTATAAATCTTTCCCACTGAAAAAATAATATTTTCATCATTGCATCATATTTGATTCTGAATGTTGGACATATTTAGACAATCTTACCTAATATCTGACAGCTCCACAATGCTTTTTCCCAAGAACAAAATCCATATGGCCAGGTATGACTACTCATACTACAGCAATATTTTGTTGTATGGGGTGATGTCACTGGATAGAGTCTATTTTGATAGTAAAACTGGCTTTGTTTTGGAACAGACCAATGTCACCACCAGACTCAATGATAAATCATGTTAATTTAGAGTCAAAAACAGATCTATACTCAAGGTGGCAAAGATTATAATACTTACTAGGGGGGCAGAGATGGGATAGAGGTAGGACAGCCGACCTGGGACCAGAAAGTCGCGGTTTGACTTCTAGCCACCACATGTCATGGTGTCTCTGAGCAAGACACCCAATCGCTAATTGCTCCTCGGGTGCTCAATAGCTGCCCACTGCTCCACCTGGGTGTATCGCAGGTGTGATGGGTAAAATGCAGAGAACCAATTTTGTCAATGATGACAACATAGAGCACTTACACTTACTTACTTATAGAAGCACAGAATATGTCCCATTTCAACCATCCAGCCGGACAAATCCTGTATTATTTACAAATACAGCATATGAGAAAAAGGAATGAGGAACATCTGGTTGGAGAGAGATCAAGATTGGAAAAAAAAAATCATTTGATCAATATTAGAAAAAACAGAATACTGCGCTGAAAGATCAGACGAGGATGTTGTTTTAGATGGAGACACAAAGAAAGTAAAAGCTGGCATTATACCCCTAATCAGTATCAGCTCACTATTTGTTCAAGATGTGCTTTGGTGCCACCAGACAAAAGCCTTAGGCGAAGTGTTGTCCACCAGCCACTTTAAGTTCTGCAGATTGGGGCAGTCTCTCCATCTGTAGAGTAATAGCATCAAATCAAGGCCTGCAGCAAACAAACCCTGACAGATCCTCTCATTTGAGATTCACTTTGGGACAGCTGTGGTGCCATCCAAAAGAGGGAACAGAGAGGGGAAAGCCAGTACCCAGTAATGTATGCAGAGTGTCTGCACGTCCTGGATGACAGCAACACGAGCGCTTGTCACAAGAGACATCAGTTCTACTTAGTCACAGCGCTGCGGGGCAATCCATATGACTGCAGTGCTGTGCGAACTCTATTAATAGTTATCTACCTTTCAGGAGTTATTATGCTGAGTGGGGAATGACAGAGAAATATAATGGAAGAAGTCCCAAATGAGGGACAGAAACAGTGTCTAAGGAGTGTCTTTTGTGCTTCCTGGGCTGTTACAACTTAAGAATCCTCCTCCAATCTCGTCTCTCACCCATTTCCTATTAGACTGTGTGCCTGCAGCCTGGTGCCAGAGACACAGTTTGTGTGAGAAGAATAATAAGGCTTATCTATTGGGCAGGCAGAGAAGAGAGAAGAGATGGTGATTGGTAGAAACACTAGGGTTCTGGTGAAGGAGTGAAAATTGACATGAAGATGCACTTCCACCCTAGGGTCTTTTTTTTAGGGATACTAAGATTAGAGCAATCAGGGTCTAACACAAGTTCTGAGAAAATGACTTTAACTCCATTACGTCTGCACTTAAGTGTGGTACATTCCATCCATACATCCATTACCTTTTCTCCAGTGGTGTAGTCTATGTGATATGAGTGTATATGGACTATACCCATTAGAAAAGCTTGGGAATTTCAGTATACCCAATTAAAAGTACCCAATGATACATGACATATTATTGGGCATGTGTCCAACACATTTGGATAATTTTATAGACACATTGAGTTGGTTCAACCTGTTTTTGTATAATTATTACTTCCGTACTTACTACTTAATACTTGAACATGTTTTGCTTTGATACTGTTTTATAAATTATATAACATTTTGAATACAAAGCCAACAGTTGTACAAAGTTTGTTTTTCATTTATTCAAATATAAGCATCAGAGAAATTTGGAAATGTTCAAAAATCAAAAATAAATTGACGATTACATTGTACTAACCGGTGTACTTCGGTTTCTAAGCATACAGTACAAAAATGTAGACCACACCACTGCTTTTATCCGCTTCTTCCTTTTCAGGCCACTGGGGTCACTGGTACCCATGTCCAGCAGTCACTGTGCGAGAGGCAAGGGACACCCTGGACAGGTCTCCAGTCCAACACAGGGACACATAGAGACAAATGAGACAAACAACCATTCACTACCTCACTCACACCTAGGAACAATTTAGAGTTACCAATTAGCCTAACATGCGTGCTTTTGGTTTGTGGGAAGAAAGGAGAAAACATATGCATGCATGGAGTGAACATGCAGACTCCACACAGAATGGTCCCCCAGTTGAATTTGAACCAGCGACTTTCTCACTGAGTGGTGGCAGCTTTACCAACTGAGCCACTGTGCCACCCACCTTTCACACACACAAAAAGAACTTTTGGGAAAGAACATTTTTAGTTTTCATGTCATTGAAGACTGTTCTTTTTCGAATGCAGAAACTCAAGCAAAGTTGAGTCAAGTGGTACATTTGTAAGGAAAAAACAAAACAAAAACAAACATACAAAAAAAGCAATTAAATGCTTTTATAGGGGGTGGTGTCAGATTTCTAGCCTTATGTTAAAAAATGATGTTTCTGAGGTGTGACATTACTTTTTACATTTACTGCATGTATACACCCTGTGGAGCTTCTGTTTGTGTAATGACAACAGTTCTGAGTTCAACAATTGGCCTTTGCCAGAATGACCAGATGGACGAAAGGGCTGAACTTGAAAATAATACCACTAACCTGATTGGCCAAAAACTTAAGCTTTATGTTTAATACAGAATACAGTAATAATTATTCTCGATTAAAGAAGCACTGGCACACCAAAAGGAAAGGTGTAATTGAAATATTTTGGAAACATATTGCACTTTGTGG
>NC_056502.1:22677976-22688452 GCF_014905685.2 Nematolebias whitei | reverse complement strand
TTATTATTATTATTATTATTATTATTATTATTATTATTATTATTATTTTATTTTTATTTTATTTTTTTGGGGTGGGCAAAATATGCATGTGCATTAGTAACTGTAAAACAGTAAATAAAGGCAGCATATAAAAGTACATGTCAGATATTTTGAAGTGTGGTTCTGTGGAAAGTTAGAAAACAGCTTAATCATTGTAGATAACTTGTTAAATGACTTCAATTTACAGAAACAAATTTATTTCTGACTTTCCTTCCCTCAATTGATTATGGTGACATTATTTACATGAACGTTCCTACAAGAACCCTGCAGATGTTGGATGCCGTCTATCATGGTGCACTAAGATTCATAACTGGCTGTGATTATCGTACCCACCACTGCACACTGTATTCACTGGTTAACTGGACATCATTAACTTCACGCAGACTCTCTCACTGGTATATTTTCATCTTTAAATCACTTCTTGGTCTGCTGCCTTCATACATCTCCTCCTACATGTCTCTGTGTGAGTGCAGCTACAGCGTGCGCTCTCAGGACATTATTACCTGCAGTGTTCCCTCAGTGAGGACTGAACTAGGCAAAAGGGCCTTCTCCTACTCCGCTCCTGTTTCCTGGAATATCTTACCAAAAGATTTGAAGCTCTCGACCTTGATCTCTCTAAGTGTCTTTAAGAATCAGTTGGACACCTGGCAGGGTCCAATGCTGACATGTTCCTGTTTTTAGTTTTCTACATTTGTCTTGGAATCTAACTGTTTTTGTTTTGTTACCTTTTCCTTTTAGCCATCCTATTTGTAAAAAAAAACAAAAAAAACAACTGTAGTATGCTTTTTTATAACTGCTTATTGTTGTTGCTGTTGTCCATTGTTGTCATCTTTCTTTGTTGAAATCAGGTCTCTCTTGTAAATGAGTCCTCGAGGCTCAATGGGATTTACCTGTATAAATAAAGGTTGATTGATTTCTGACCACTCTGACATGGTAAAAAGATCAAAGTAGATTGTCCAAAAAACATCTCCCATCTCAAAAGTTTCATAGCTTTGTAAACAGTATTTCATAAACTTTTACATTTTCATCAGTTTCACTTTACGCTGTAATTTACATTGAATGATGTTATTTGCAAGCTGAAATAGCAGCAGAAGCAGCTATCGGTTGCACTTCTGGTGCAGCCTTCTAGCAAGAATATTATTAAACTATTTATTTGAATTGAGCTTTTCAAAAAGCTATGTACAAAATGTTAATTGTTCATTATCTTTACAAAAAACTGTTTGAACTGTAGTTGAAATACTTTTGAGATTGACTTTACATGTCACAAAAGTTATGATCCCTTTAAATTCTATTAGAATTTTTTCTTGTTTGTTATATAAACTGCTTTTATTTTCAAAAACTGAAGCACAACTTCCTATGATTTCATTCACGTCAATACAAAAATAAATTGTGCAGCATTTTTTTTTTTTTTGCCATGAATTCATTTTTCTTAATTTTTTTTTTAGGATCATGTAAAAATTTTAGATGTGCTTTTTGTTGACCCAACATGTAGCCCAGAATTGAGAGAAAACAAACAAACAAAAAAAAAGTATATATTTTTTCTCTTTTGTCACCATAACTTCTCTTACATGTTTGTAAGTCATGGAGAGCAAAGGGTTATTCAGTTGTTTGCAGTGTACAACCGCTACAACCCACACACTGGTCCTTCAAGGTGTTTCGAGACAGAGTTTGATGCTAGTGACATGCACTGCATCCACACACCAAAAATGAGTGGGAAAGCAGATGAAATATGTAAAAATGTACAAAAAAAGAATAAATTATTTCAGAATAACTCGGAAAAATGAAGCGAGCACAGCTCCTTTTTCATTTCTACAATTCTTTTTAACAAATATGCTAATATTCAGAGCAACACCAGTCAGAAAATGTTTATTTTTCTGCTTTATTTTTTTTAACACAAGCTTAATTTGCATCCATCAATCTTCAAACAGAGCTACTACTGCAGTCTTTATTAAAACTAAAAAAATATATAATTTCCGTTATGAGACATTAGCACCAAATTGCTCCGTTACTCTGGCAACTGAGCCTTTTAGTGTATTTTAAATATTTTTTCCCCAATTTGGGTTTGTACAAATCAACAACAGAGCACTTCCATGGGCACCAGTTGTTTTTTATCTGCTTGTTGCTATTGAAAATGATAGCTCTTACACCCAAGGGCCCTTTCTTAGCCTTGATAAAGCCAGCTATCTATTCTGAGCCCCTTGGCTGTTTATACCTCTGCTAAAAGTAAAGCCACTATCTGTCAGTGTGGTCACTATCGCCAACATGGTCCAGACTCTGAAGTCTGGCTTTAGGGAAAGAGGAAAAAAAAGGGGTAGGGGGAAAGTAGTAGTTTGGATTGACGTTAATGATTCCAACTTTTACGTATCCCCCAAATCCCCACATTTTTCATAGACAGTGGAAAGACATGTGCCATACATAGCTGATTAAACAGAAGCTTTTTTCCATTATCAGTCAATGTATGTCACATGTCTTTCCACTCTCCTCCCCTCTACAATGTGAATCATGCATCAGAGTAACTGGAGCACACGGTCACCATGGCCCTTGGCTCTGCCATGCCAGTGCCAGTTCTGAATCTGAAGTCTACCCACGGAGAGCAGAGACAAGATGGAGAAGACTTAGCTGAGATCTCCTCTTCCTCCAGCCTGAAGCTGGACGAGCTGCACGGTTGCCCTCCCTGTCTCAGGATGTTTACTCTTAATTGAGTTGCTCACTCATCCACTGGCCCTGGGGGACACCTCTGTGTCACTTCCTATGATTAACCTAGATTTCATCCATCGTCTAGGACTGCTGCCAGATCTGGTAAGGGCACAAATTATGTGTTGAGACGTGAACAATAAAAAGAGCAAGGACAGGAAAAGGAAGTGGGTGAGCAGAAAGGGCCATGGTACAACTCGATAGCCGAGGCATAATAAATCCACCTACTGATACATCAGCTAAAACGCATAAAACAGAGAAGTGTGGAAAGAGATTATTAAGATACAGGGTAAAAGATCCAACTTTTGTTGCCTCAGCAGAAGCCTTACTGCATTTATATCACACGGTCAGTCTCAAGTCATTCAAGTGGATTAAAAAATGGTATTTTGTAAGAATGGGTTTCATTAAACCATGCTGGTGTGGGCCAATTTGGGCTTTTTAGTCCTGGCCTAGCTCCAGGGGATATGTCTGTAATGTATGGGGCTTCCTGTGTGTGTCTCAGGCTTTGGTTGCTCATTTCCCCCTGTAAGTAGCAGGAGATCAAAGGCAGTGAGTGAAGAGACATTCTGTCCAGTTGTTCACTGGGCCAATCAGACCTTTCATTTATTGGCACTCACAGAAGTCATATAAATCACGTCAAACGGCATTGACCCAGGTCTTTAGTCATGAACAGTAGCTCACAACAACACATGGATTTGCTGTTGTCTTTGATCAATGTGAAGTTATTTAAAAGCTCAGATGGGCAAACACAAACTAGAACTGCTGTTTTCCTTCTCGGCTTTCACAGTTTTTTTTGTTTTTTTTTCATTCTTGTGTTCGTTTTCACTTGCTTTCCCTTTTTTTTCATGCCTGTTTTGTTTTCCAAACACTTGGGCGCATCAGTAGCTCTACCCACTGCCAAGGCTCTTGTGGAGAAGTGATAGACGTGTGGAGTCTGTGGGCCAGCAACCATGAAATAAATATGGATGGTCATGAGTGAGATGAGTGAGGATCATCTGTTTTACCATCTGCTTGCGCGAGAGCGAAGATGTAATGACTGTAGTCCTGCCTCGCCTCAGCCTTCCGTTGCGGGCAAAAAGCTAGACGAAAGTGCACATTCATTGGGCACCGAATGTTACACAAACACACACACCATGCACATACTGTATGGACACACAGACAGTCATATGCACAAAAAGCACCACTTGCACTGTACACATTTAGTTATTTTCCCTGGAAAAGTCTATACAGTATCCAGCCACATAAACACAACAGTGACTTTCCTTTCAGGCTCAGGTATAAAGCCTCAGCTGCTGCTTGTGTTCAACTGTAGTCTGTGAGCATCTGGCCCACTGTGGCCATTAGAAATGACAGGTTGACAATTGGCAAGCAGAATAGGTGTTGGTGATCGTTCAGCTGGCAGTGTCCTGCCATGTGACAGTCTGTAAGTGTCCCTGCACGTAGAACAACATGGGGCTTGTGTAGGAAGCCTTTGGGCATCGAGGGGAATAAAAAAGCTGCACCAACCCACTGACGATTCCTCTGCCACCCCCTTGTTCCCCAAGCAGACAATCCTCTTTTTTTTTGCCTTGGATGGGTTCTTCGCTGACTGCTGGTAATAGTACGAGTGTATATTTACGGAAAAAACAGAAAGAAAGAGAGAGAGAGAAAAAAACCAGGCTGTTGAATTATACATATTCCTTATGGAGGGTGACACAGTAGGAGCTCTCAGAATCAATCTTGACGCTTGGATGGAATCATGGAGCGCAGAGAAAATGGCAAACATTGCTGTGGCTCAATGGCCAGATGCTCCCATAAATATGTTTTTATGGCCTTGAATGCGTGGGGCACAAAGATATTAGGGTGCTCACAAAGGTGTATGTGTTTATGAGACTGTACAGAATGATGCTCCACAGTGGAGATTTTAAAACATTTCCAAATTAATTGGCTAATACAAGATAAAGATCAAGAGCATGCCATTCATGGTTTTACATGCCTTTCGCCATAACCATTTGTGTGCAAAGTAAAGGACCTGGTTGCAAAGGTAATGCCAAATTTTCAGTTTAACGGCGTGCCACAACTTAAAAAGAGATATGTTCATATATGTTCATGGTATGTTAAAACACACTCCTTCAGCAAATTCTTGCTGTGATTTGTCAGTGAGCTGTGAACAATGGTGGAGGGAGAGAAAAAAAAAACTATACAGTATTTCTTCTCAATTCAAAAAGAACAAATTTGTCTGTTTGGATCTGTTCAGGCAGTATCAGAGGTACGGCGCATGTCGAACGACTGGAGAGACCAGACTGATATGGTTTGGACATAGAGGAGGTAGAGTGGCTATACTAGTAGAATGGTGTTAGAAATGCAGCTGCCAGGAAAAAGACAAAGAGGAAGACCAAAGAGAAGATATATGATGCAGTTAGAGAGGACATGGAGCAGTGGTGTAATCTATGTGATACGTGGGCACACAGAGTATACCAACTAGAAAAGCTTGAGACCTGACTCCACCTTGTTAGATGATGAGTAATAAGTCCATTTTTTAACTTTAGCACTATAATTAGGTTGGTCTTGTGCAAATTTGTACTTTTGTTTAGCTGTTCCAAAATTGTAATAGTCTGTTAAAAATAACCACAGGATTTTTATAAATAGTTTTCTGGCTCACCAGTGATTTAGGTGACTCCATGTGTGTATTTAGCCAACAAAATTTGATGAAACCAGCTGAATAAACTTGTGTCATCATTTCAGGACTCTTGGATTCTCATAGATGCTATTCTTGGCCATTCCTCGACATCCCTTGAGAATGTTTATGGATCTCACCGGAAGACATTGACTGATTATTACATCTTATCAGAACTCTTACAGTGACCTCGAGAGCATCTATGAACATTGCTGACCGCTCTCGTCTGCCCCGTCTGCAGATTGTCTACGTAAATATGTGCTTGTTTGTACGAGGTTTTTTTATTTATTATTATTAGATGGTTGTTTTTTTTCTCAGGCAGGAAAAAAAAAGTCTGATAGGAATTTTTTTTTGCCTCCAACTCCTACATGTGTCCAGTTAACCACAGTTTTTGTCTGTCCAAACAGGTCTCACTTGTAAATGAGTCTTTGAGGCTCAATGTGATTTATCTGTTCAAATAAAGGTTGAATGAAACAAATTTAAATAGCTGTACTCTTTTTAAACATATTTTACAGCTCTGGCTATAATTTGTTGTTTTTTTTACTTTTTATTTTAAGCCTTTTTTTTCTTACACAACTGAACATCTAACATTCCCCCTTCATTGAACACTAAAATAAAAAAAATAAAAACAAATAAACAAAACAACAAAAACAAACAAACAAACAAACAAAAAATGCACAGCACAGGAATTACCCACAACTTAAAAAAAATAGTCATAATAAATATACAAAAGCAATGAACCAAAATCCTCTGAAAGTCACAACGAACCACCCATCAAGATGTCAGGTACACCTCCACACAGCACCACCTTTGGTCAAAAAGATCAGTGGTCATTTGTAGAACTGATGTCAACTTTTCCATAATATATACTTGTTTAACCCTTCGTTTCCATTCAAATATTGTCGGGGGGTTTCAAGTCTTTCCAATTTACAGTGATTAGCTTTTTTGCAACCGATAATAAAATATTTACTATATATCTCTGATTTGAGTTGCAGTCTTCTTTTAACATAACCCCCAGCTTATAAAAGAGAGGACCTGATGGAACCTCCATCTGCATAATTGTCTCAAGCTCCACCTTGATATTCCTCCAGTATGTTTGGATAACAGGACAATCCCAGGATATGTGTGTATGGTCACCTATTTTCCCACCTTTTCTCCAGCAGTATGCAGTTGAGGGATCCTTTGCAAAATTAGAGATATTAAGAGGTGTGTGAAAATACCTCATTTTCAATTTCCAGTCAAATTCTTTCCATAATTGACTGGTAATCTCTTGTTGGCTATCTTTCTAGCTCTGGCTATAATTTGTTATAATAATAATGTTGCAATGAGTGATTTAATTTTGGTAACTGAAATGGAAGTACAATTTTTTTGTTAAAAATGTGGTAAACATTTTTTTTAAATCTTTGTTTTAGTACAAAAATATCGTAGATGTTCTAGTCAAGGTTTTCCATCAGGATCTCATAATGGCTAATATCTCGTCTCGCAGTTTAACAGAAGATGCTTTCACTGTTTACTGACACAACCACTGCAACAACAAAGTTATCAGCTGCCTGTAAAGCATCACACCAACCTCAAATCACTCTACATCTTCTTTGTAGGATCCTCTGAGGGAAAATTGACCATTCTGCTGCCTCTGATTTTTCATCCATCCTTTGGGTTAAGTGTTGTCTTGAGATATTGGAGAACAGCAGGGGGTGGAGAGGGGTGAGGCGATCTGTTAAGAGGCTCTTGAACCATGGTCTACAGTAAGTGGAGAGAGCTGAATGAGAAAATCATCCAAGAGCAGAAAAGAGAGACAGAAGATGCAACAGATTCACAGCTTGGGTGATTTGTTTGCTTTGTCTGTGCCCTCCTTTAAAGCTGCCAGACTCCACCATCAATGAAAAACACACACATGCAAAATAAACGAATGAAATAATAAAACCTCCGTGCCATACACACTCATAAGCTTGAAGCGTTTAAACTTCTTTACTTCTAGTCATATTGTAGCTTTTCTGTTCTGTTTTCTCCCTCTCTTCCTAGGTTTGCTGTTTCTTTTTGTCTGATTAAAAAAATCACAATGTTCTCTTTAGTGGAGAAAAAAACAAACAGTCATTCCGCTGTGATGTTTTTCTCCCTCATTCAGTTTGAAGCTTCACCAACTGGCACACTCTATTCTTTTTTTTTTTTTTTTTTTCATGTTGCCCTGGCATTTAAGCTACAGCAAAAGATCTTTTTGAAATATTTGGCTCAAAAATAAAAGGGGAAAAACAGAGCTATATCTATCCTTTCTGATGTGCTATGAAACTGTGTTATTTAGTGATTTCTGTTGACCCTGTCTGCCCTTTATCTTTTTCATCTCCTGCTTTATTGAACCATAAAGAGTCAGAAAGACTGCATATAAACTTTGAATCAGAATGCCAACATTTTGTACGATACAAAGGGAATCCCATATTTTTATACCCTCTAGATCTGACGATTGACCTGCCAGATTAAAAAAGGCAAATTTTATGTCTTAAAATCTTAGAAATTAAATAATTACTTTGTGGTTCAAACAGCTCAGGCCAAACTGTGGCACCAACACTGACGTTTGTACCACACAAGGCTACAAATAGCTGAGATCTGGCCCAAATCGTCACGGGGACATTGGGATTAAGTTCAGCTTGATGTCGCCTGTCTCCAGTAGCTTTCCACCAGTACTTTCCCAGCAGCACTCTTACATCTTTGTGGGTCATATCGCAGAATCCCTGTCATTAAGGGCGGCGGGTTTTAACGTCATGAGACTCTGATATCTCCTCCCTCAAAACCTTCCCCTCTGCCTCTTTCCTTCCACCGATAACAGCTAATCCTTGCCTCACATTAAACTGTGACCAAGATCAATTAAAACTCTGCCTCACCCCAATTGCAATCTCTCTCTCTCTGCTATTGCCAGTGAGAAAAATCTGTGTGTGTGTGTGTGTGTGTGTGTGTGCCACACAAATGTGGTTGCCAAGCCACAGGGAAAGCCTGCCATTGATTTTCATCGCCTCTTAACAGAGATGAAAGACAATAAAAAACAATAACAGCGATGATCACAGCTCTGTGAGCCATCTATGCACGTAATGATTATTCACGTCTGAATTACTGTTCTTTCCTTTGTTTTAATTATATTTATTTGGCACTGCCCTCACCATTGTTATGAATTCTGTAATGAAAGTGCACAATGAGTGCGTCCTGTGAGTGTCTTTGTAGGGCTGTATTGCTGAGAGTGGGTCTGCACTGCTCCTCCTTCTCCCATATTTAATTTGGGATCAGTCCAGTGGAGATCGCTCTCACCGAGAGGCTTTTCCTCCCTATGTTTTTTATTTGGAAAGTTTATTGTGGGCAGCATTTCTGTTGCATATGGTGAGCCAATTTCACACTGTATGCCTGTTTCCAAGACCATTGGCAATGAGAGTGAAAGTGGTTGGCAGAAACGGAAAGCTTGATTCCAGAGTGCCAAACATGCGTTGGCATGTGAGATGAAGGGTTGGACACTGGAACGCGTGGGACGCCGTGAAGGTAGAGGATAGGGAGGGGATGGCACCGAGCACGGCAGGACAGG
Organism: Nematolebias whitei; assembly: GCF_014905685.2. Classification (NCBI taxonomy): domain Eukaryota; kingdom Metazoa; phylum Chordata; class Actinopteri; order Cyprinodontiformes; family Rivulidae; genus Nematolebias; species Nematolebias whitei. The sequence continues at coordinate 22,679,501 of NC_056502.1, read as the reverse complement.
GCAGGAACAGAGGCGGAGTGCAGTCTCCAGCATGCACACAGGCTGCCAAGTTGACTGTCGTGTCAGCTGCCGGGATTGGCTGCTGTGGGCCTCAGGTTGTTTTGGTGTGCACATCAAAAGGAAAGGCTGCGAACATGAAAAAATAACTCATTTCCCCCTCTATCTAACATATCTTTTACATCTCCAAAGCAAAACTTCTTTCCTCTTTCTTATAGACGCGTGTGTTGTCTCCTTTCCCATGAGAGCCTCATTCAAGGTGGTGCAGGATCTTTGAGCTCAGGAGGAGAGACATCACGCCTGCAGGGTTGCCATGACAAAGTGTGGGAAAGACCCAGGAGAGGACAGGAAAGGATGGATGTGGACTCAAGTGGTGGCCAGCATTCTTACACCTGACCACTATTTTATCCAGAAATAGCATTTTCAACAGAAAACACAACCTGAGAAAGTTTCCCTCAGCATCACAAGCCCAAAGAAAAGTACCATCTGGTGCCATTTTTATCCCCCTCCACTGTGCCTCTGTTTCGTCTTTGCACTGCTGTCAGCACTGTTTCAATTACATTCTGCAGCTTATGTCTATAGTGGATTACACCAGATTGGTGTTTGTGTGTGAGACTGTGGGTTTGCTTGTGGTTTAAGGCTATAGAACGCTTTCTTCTTTTATTGTCAAACCAAAAACAATGGTGTTCTTGGCCTTGGAGCAGTTTCCACCTCTTTGCAGTGCACTGGCAGAATTAAGATGTGAATGGTCCCATTTCAGATCAGAACAAAGAGATCTAATTTTGATTTCTTAATGTTTTTGCTTCTCTTTTCACACAACTGTTGTTTTTATTTTATTTTATTTTTAGTTGGTGGGGCTTTTTCTTCTCCTAGATTGGCTGTGCTTAGTTGTGACCTAGTTTATTAAAAGGGGGAGTTTGGCCAAGCCTTGGGAATCCGGGGCAGATTAACTTTCTGTTAGTTCTCCTTAGCAAAGCTCCATATGTCAGAGCTGCTGCTATCAAAAATGGATCCTAACAGAGTAATGCAACGACCAAATCCCATTTCCTAATGTTTGCACTAACCCTATCTGTATCTATGGTCTTCAAATAGCTGATACACCTTTGATTGTCACCAATAAAACCTTTATGTTGTCTGACATGTCAAAATGCCCATATATGGCATTACCTAGCTTGTTAGGTAATGCCATTTATGGACATTAAACTTATAAACATGTCCCCAAGTAGAACTTGGGGACAAGTTTTAATATTTTGTGGTCGCATCAACTATTGTTATGTCTAGCTCAGTTAATTATGATCTTTACTGCAGTGATTTATTTTTTAAATAAACAAACAAACAAGAAATACTAAAGCATGCAATAAGGGTACAAAATAAAGGACCAAAAAAGTGTAAAAGAAATACAATATTTACAAGGTCCAAAGAAAATTAGTAAATAACAACAAAATAGAATACAATGGTACAAGTGGGATGAATTTGTATGAATAAGAATTTCACAGGTAGTGATATAGGCAATATATGGGTAAGATTA
>NC_056502.1:22660805-22677576 GCF_014905685.2 Nematolebias whitei | reverse complement strand
GGGTGCTCCGGTTTCCTCCCACAGTCCAAAAACATGCATGTTAGGCTGATTGGTAACTCTAAATTGTCTCTCGGTGTGAGTGAGCGAGTGAATGGTCGTTTGTCTCTATGTTTCCCTGTGATGGACTGGAGACCCGTCCAGGGTGTACCTCGCCCCTCACACAGTGATTGCTGGACACGGGCACCGGCGACCCCCGTGACCCAAAATGGAAGAAGCGGGTAAAAGTTGATGGATGGATATAATATTACATACTAAATGTAATATAATATCCTAAATGTATTATTATTAATACTATAATTAAAGGTGAGCCGTGCAAATTTGTTTGGATCGAACAGGTAGCCCTTCGTGTCTCTCGGTCCTACTGATATAGTTCTCAGTCTCAAAAAGGTTGGTGACCCCTGCTCTAAACCAAACAATACATTGGTTTTAGTAACAATATTTTGACAGCAAAATATAATGGTTTGTTTTGTTATATTTAATCAAGTTCAAGTAGGTTTTATTGTCATTCACATCACGTGAGGTGGAACGAACTTGTGTACATAGGGTCCCAGTTACATCCATTAATGTGTTAATGTGTGTGTTAATGTTAATGTGTTAGTGTTTATTACTGCAATGTAGATTGACAGTGATGTCAAAAGTATTTCATTGCAATATATTTTTACATGTTTTAATAGTTACGACAGTGAAATATTTCCATCGGATGATTACAACACCATTTTTAACATCTTTTTATGCTTGTCAAGATAATCAACAGTTATACCTTGCAAAATACATCCCAATACATTATATCAGACTTTTCTTCTTCTTCTTTCGGCTGCTCCCTTCTTCAGGGGTCGTCACAGCAAATTAAGTTGCATGAAGACTTGGCAATTGTTTTTACGCCGGATGCCCTTCCACATTCCTGACGCAGCCACAGACCACAGAGCTACCACAACCTCTGTGTGGAACAGAGAGCTGACATCTTGGGTGCCTGGAGGAGCAGATGGGGGGTGTTAAGGGCCTTGCTCAAAGGCCCAGAGTTAGGCAAATGAGGGTGGAGGCAGGTGTGGCTGATTCACCATTCCCATCCACATATTGATGTTCTCGGTCCGTGGAGCTGAACTGGCGACCTTCCAATCACAGGCCCACCTTCTCTACCCTCTGTGCCACCACTGCCCTCCCGTTATATCAGACATAATGATTGTTAATACATTAAAGAATCTGAAACTGAGAAAATGCATTTTTTATGGTACTTATGTTTTAGGTTATACATCTTTAATTCATGTGTGCTCCAAAAATCTTAAAGCAGTAGCTCATTGGGCTGTGATTGTTAGGGACAAGTACTAATTTTGTGTTGTCTTATCAACTTTTGTTATGTTTAGTTCAGTTTATTCTGATGCATTTAATATGTTTGTCATGCTCACAAGCATTTTATTTGGCGTCTGTTGCAGGCTTGACAGACAGTTTTTCATACCATGTGCTGTTTCCTGTAAAAGGAGTTGCTCACAGCAGTTTGTTACAATGAATTAATACCCAGGTAGTTTTATGTTTATTTTTAGGTTTGTTCAAGTTTATTTTCTGTGTTTTGTGACCTAGTCTGGCTTTGGGTTTCCTGCCTGTTCTGGTTCTCTGCAGGGTCTCCTTGATACTGTATTATTGCTGCTACATCAGCCTTTTAGTCTTTTCCACATTGTTTATTTAATAAATCATTTTTTTTTAAAATTCAGGCTCCTTGTGTTTGTCTGCATTCCTGGGTCCAGCCTCACCTGCACCACAGACAGATAACACACAGTGCTCTAAGTATTGTCAGTCTGCACTGCCCATGTTAATGCACCTCAGGTAAATGTTGTTTACTGTCTTTCCCTCTCTTGATAGAGAACAACAAATACTGCCAGAGGGTAAGAGCTTGAAATGGCTTTACTTGATAACAGCATATACATTTCTTTAGAATCACTGCAAAAGAGAAAAAAGACCCAATTTCTTCAAGCTGCTACATGTTGTTCAAAGTTTCAGCTAACACTAGTAGAACAGGAAATATGTGTGCAGAAGGGGGAAGGAAAGCTGCTCAAGAAGGTCAGCCACAATTCAGTCTGCCCCCCCACACACTCTCCTGCAGGCCTGATGTGTACTGTAATTACATTTCTGTGGAGGTGCACACCACAGGATGTAGGTACCTGAACACCCCGATGCAGAGGCATCACTCAGCCTTAAGAGCTTGTGTTTGCAGCTTAATTTAGAAGTGAGCAGAAGCAGAAGGAAATGGGCTCTGTTCCTTTATTAAAACTGAATTTCCAGCTGAAAGTCTTTCAGGAATCAGCAGCTCGCTCTAGTTTCCAATCACAATAACTATCAAACTCAAACTGTGCTTGGCAAACATTCCTACATGCAGTTTATTACTTCATTATTGGCTTGAAAAACATTCTTTACTGGTTGAAATGAGGCTTGTGAGTAGTTATTTGTTTTGAGGAGATCAGGCCCATCTGTCCTGTTTTGTCAGATGTGTAGACAGACAGATAAACAGTGAGAATATCTGTCTTCTACCCTGTCCTTATCTCTTTTTGTGTGGTTCTTTATAGTAAACACGCCCATGTTGTGCACAGCCATGCCTGTAATTAAGCATATTCAGGGCTGATAACCTCGTTGGATCTTAAAGCATTTACAAGGTTATCCAGCTGAAGTCGGCTTACCAAAGAAATCAGGGATCAGGAGTAAATGGCGAGAGGATAAAGAGGTAGGAAAGTCGCAAGGAGGGGTGCTCTGCTTCTTGTCTTACTTTACTGCAGCCATAGTACAAGGGCTAGGTGCTTATTTATGGAGGATCAGGACATGTCTTGTATCCCCTACATTAAAAACGTTACTAGAACCGCCTTCTTCCACTGGCGTAATATCACTAAAATTAGAAATGTCTTATTTAAAAATGATGCAGAAAAACGGGTTTAGGTATTTGTCACATCTAGACTGTCACTGGACAATTGCAATGGTTTGTATTCTGGGTGTCCAAATCCTTCTTTAAAAGTCTTCAGTTGATCCAAAATGTTGCTGCCAGAGTCTTAACTGGAGTTAGTAGAAGAGATCATATCTCTCCAGTTTTAGCTTCTCTCCAGTGGCTCCCTGTCAAGTCCAGAATTTAATTCAAAATCTTACAAAATCTACAAAGTCCTCAACAACCTAGCTCCATCTTAAATTACTGAACTTATAGTTCCATATTTTCCCAACAGAGCACTTCACTGTCAGACTGCAGGTTTACTTGCGGTTCCTAAAGTTTCCAAAAGCAGAATGGGAGAAAGCTCTTCCAGTTATCAGGCTCCTCTCTTGTGGAGCCAACTTCCAGTTTCTGTCCGTGAGGCTGAGATATTGTCCAGTTTTAAGACTGGGCTTAAGACTTTCCTTTTTAATAAATCCTATAGTTAGGGTCGGCATGTTATGCTGCCATAGGCTTAGACTACTAGAGGACAAATTGACCTAATTTCTTAATACAAATTGTTACAATTTAATCGTTCTCATTTGAATTTATTTCTATCTTAACATGTGATTCTTGACCTGTCATTGTGTATTTGTTCCTCCTTCCTGGTCCTCTCAAACCCAACCGGTTGAAGCAGATGGTCACTTGTCTTGAGCCTGGTTCTGCTAAAGGTTTCTTCCACATGAGGGAGTTTTTCCATTCCAATGTCACCTTCATGTTTGCTCAAGATGAGTCTGTGATGAAGTTAAACTCAAAGCAGTCTGCGCCTCAAATAAATGGTGTTATTAACTTAATTTTAATGTATATGGATGTTTCTGTCCAGTGCCCTGAGGTGACTTCTGTTTTGATTTGGTGCTATATAAATAAACTGAATTTAATTTAATTTAATTTAATTTAAGAAAAATGAAAAAAATAATTAAGAAAAAAAAAAGATTTTTAATGTTATAGAGCAAAGTTTATTGTAAAACAACAGCCAAACAATTTCTATAAATTAAGTGAATATGTTTTCTGTGAGTCTTATCTGTTTGTATGTCTGGAAAACGCATGGCAACCCAAACAATCAACATTTCACATCAAAACAAACAAGAAGCTCGTGTCAGCTGAACATTTCAGCTCCTACTTTAAGCGATCTTTCTACTGTGAAGTATACCTGAGCTCCAAAGAGCCTGGATTTTCTCATGTGTTCTATCAACATCTCCATTGATCTTAACTTTATGTATATATCCAAAAAAGTTCAATCTGGTCCTCTGGACATTCAAAAAAAAAACAAAAAAAAACAAAGCAAAAAAATCTAGAAACGTTTCGTCTCTCATCCAAGAGACTTCCTCAGAAACATTTGAATAATGTGTCAGTAAATGTGTGTGGGGATTCTGGGGGTTTTCATTCACCACTCTTTTTCAGATTCTGAGTGGCAGGATGGAGCCAATTACCACCAGCTGCCTTCCAGCTCATGAGGTTCTACAACACTTCAGGCCGTGTGGATCCATCAGTCTCCGCTGGAACATTGTCCAAATTATGTTACCATGTCCGACCCTGGTGAAACCTAGTCTCCTTGTATTTACCTGTGCTCTCTTTGCATTCTTCTTATCTTCTGTTATCAGCTCCTCACCTCATAGATCTGCCTCAGTAACATGACTGTATGTTTAATGAGCATAAAATGGCAGACTGCAAAGACTCTGACTTTACAAAAAGAAGTGTTTGTTCATTTACAGTGTGAACGTCAGATATTTGGCTGTGGAGGGAAACAGGAGACAAGGTGAGTATGGCATGTTCATAATCTTCAAGTAGATAGATTATTGCTTGTAGAGTTGTCTTACAATCGGTTGTATTGCAGGTCATGTTGGAGAAGGGGAGGTACAGAGTCCAAGTCATGCCGCCGATTGCGAAGGAGAAGTTTAGAGAGGTGAGTATGAAGCAGGTTGAGTGGTGGAGTCCTGAGTTGTGTTTAAGATGAGTCATGGTGTGCTGGTTTGGTGATCCAGACACAGCCAAGGAGCCAGCAGGAAGTCAAGGAGACACGGCAGAGCAGAACTGGACAGAGGGGCAAAAACATCAAAAAGGTTAGTTAGAGTTTCACAAGTTCAGGTTTCAGGTTGTCGCTCAGTTACTCAAGGCAATTAATGCTCGGACGTCTGGCAGAAGTTTTAGTGCAGAGGTACTGGTCAGGAATCACGTACAGGTGTCGTTGATTAGATGACTGTCAGCTGTAGAAGAAGGTGGTTATGGCAGAAGACTAGGAATCCCACACTCAAGTCAACTCCTGGTCTCTACTTCCTGAGTCAGTCCCTTGGAATTGCCATCTACAACAAACCCATGACCAACAACTAAACATCTCTTCATCCAGCATTAAGGTCCATCCTGCCACTCTTGTTTATCCTTCTCCACTTAGCTAGTCACCTGGTTTCTACTTCACCGCCCTGGAATCCTCCAGTGTCTGCTCCACGCCTGTAAAGAGAAATGATCAGGTAAGCCGTATCATTTATATCTCTGGACAACCAATATCTCCTCACTTCCTTAGACTCACCACATCCCATCTTCTACAGCACCCTCCAGCATGCATGTGAATCACTTTTTGTGTATAAAACACCTGTCTGTACTGATTGGTCTCATGTCTCAGCTGAAGCTCTGGGAATGAAAAACCACAAAACGTGATAATGTTGCTTCTTTTGATTATATCACTTGTCCTTACTCTATTAAGTTACCATGTCGGATTCTGTTATAGACCACAGCGACGTTGCAAATTCCTCTGATTCTCACCTGTAATCATTGTCCTGACTCTCTAAAATAGATGCTTTAGGCAAAACAAGTTGTACAGCAAACATGCAGTGATTCAAGTTCGACCCTGATGTCAGTTCTTTCACACATTTCACCAACACCTCCACTAATCTGTCAGAGCAGAAGGCCTCTCACATGCACAAAAACGCTACCGATGAAATGAAGAATCAGGAAAAACAACTGCCAGTTGTCTTAGGGGTCAAATTGTGATGAATTCAAAGAACATTGAAATTAGCTTCCTGGTTATGCAAACACGTGCACACATTTGCATGGTGACACAGGATGCATAAGTGTCCACATCATGTGTTTATGCCACCCGAGGTGGACAAAGTGTTCCCAACCAAACGATCGTTTTGCGAGAACATTTTCAGCAGATGTAATGAATGTGTGACTTAATCACTGCGTGGACAGATCACACAAGGCACAGTCAGAGCAGACAGAAGCTCACAAGCACTAATCGAGCCGGGTGAGTCCTGCGGGTAGATCACTCATCTGTGTCTCTACCTTTCATTACCTGCCTAGCCTCGTGTGAGAACAGTTGGATAGAGATATCGGCCTCTGCGGAGCATCTCCGCAGGGCCTCCTTATGGTGGTCTGCACCTCCCCCTCCCAGCTAGTGAATAACTACCCATGGCTACTTTTAAACTTGTATCGGGTGATTAGACTTGGGTTGCATCCCAGAACACCGCGCAGGCCCAGCGGGGAGCATCGCAGCCAATGCATAATTTCTCAAGATGGGGGAGCTCACACTGAGCGAGCGAGTCCCAATCCTGCAACAGCAAATATGTGAGAAGCTTACAGAGGAAGTGACTGAGACGGAACAAAATCTGACCTTTTCTCAGACACTGTTAGACAGAGAAACCAGATAGATAAAACTCTAAAGTAATGTAGATTTTAAAATACACATATAAAGTAAAGGTCTATTTTACCTTTCCTCAGCTTTTTTCTTGCTCTAAATGAAAATAAACCAAAGCTGACATTCTTAGCAGGCACTTGAAATTAGCAGGTTTTATATATTTCTGACATTTCATTTTTTAGTCATTTTTATTTTAATGCTACAAGGAAAGGCAATTTTCTCAGGCTAAAGAGAACAGCTGCATTTTTGGAACAACAGCAGCAACAAAATAACGCTAATAAGATATTTGTGGGCCTCTCTTTGTGCCAAATGAGGAGATTGCAGTTCCTTTCATCCAGTTCTAATCAACCCTGAACATGTGGGAAGCTAATGGTGTTTTTCTGTTTGCAAAGCAGTGCTCGCCTAACCTCTGAGTGGGACAGACTGCCGGAGTGAAGAGATTTTTAGAGGATGCTGTGCACAGCATTGGGTCAAACGTACAAAATGTGTATCTATTTAGATTTAATGGCTTGTAAATATTAAACTGCCACAGGGTCACTGAGCAGAAAAATCTGCTTATTTATTTATTCATTTGAAACATAAGTTAAAATGTATCTACAAAAACGATTTAATGAATTATCCTGATTTTATTTATGAAAATTATAGCTCAAATTTGTTGAAGTTGGGTTTTATAGAAAGGTTATAAACAGCAAATATCTGATGCAGACAAGCAGCTCTTTAAACAATCCTAATTTGGAAAATTTATGTTTATTTCTGATTCTGACCAGATTGACGCGCTAACAACTAGTCTGAGAAGGGGAAAGAGCGAAGTGAATTACTGCCATCTTACAACCATTCCAATCTATAAAGCTTCATGGCAGTTTATGTAAACACTATTTTATATAACCTTGACATAAATACTAATTTTCTGTTACTCAGTTATTTACACATAACTTTATATATTTTGCAAGGAAAAAATGTGACAGAGAATTAACAACAAAAAAAGGTTAAATTTTTTCATCTGGACCAGTTTTTTTAAGTGAAAAATGTTTCATCCCCCATCCAGAGGACTTCCTCAGTCTGTAGCCTGCCAACCAGATCTGTCCCATAGGCAGCCTTCACTGCTGTGTTTCAAGCCAACCTCCTGTTGGAATCTCACAAACAGAAAATGTTGAGTCAGGTCATCTGGATGGTTTCTTTTTTTGTTGTTGTTTAGATGTTTCATCCTTCATACAAAGGACTTCTTCAGTCCAAGGAGGCACAAACGAACTGGAGTCCCACAAAATACCACACTCCACACTCCCATAGTGGAGAAAAAAACAGTTTGCTGGTGATGAGATGGTTTCTGGGGCCCGCCCTCTCCCCCGTCAACACCTCTGGAGCAGTCATACCAAAATGGTTCAAAACATCAAAGTTCATGCTCAGTAATCCAGGTACAAATCCAAAAATGTTCAGTCAGGTCATCTGGATGGTTTCTTTTTTATTTATTTATTTTTGCTGAGACATTTCAGCCTTCACCCAAAGGATTTCATCAGTCCTTCATGCAAATAAAGCACATCCAGTGGTGTAGTTATATTTTTGTAAAGGTTATACTATATTTGCACACCCATCCAAACAAATCAACCATCATGTACAACAACCAACCATTTCAGTTGTTTCAGGCTATTTCTGTGAGTAGCAAGTTGGCCATCTGTCCTAAAACATTTGATTGTTGTACATGATGATTGATTGTTTTGCATGTTTTAAAAGTCCACTTTTGAGATTGTAACAAGAGGTTGGCTTGAAACACAGCAGTGAAGGCTACAGATCTGGTTGGCAGGCTGCAGACTGAAGAAGTCCTCTGGATGGGGGAGGAAACGTTTCTCACTTAAAGAAACTGGTCCAGATGACACGATTTAACAGTTTTTGTTGTCACCTGGATGACTGAGCTTACAACCCTTTTTGTGACAGAGAATTCACTTGTGGTGCAGCCTGCTGGTTTTCCTTCAGGAAGGTCCAAATATTTCAGCTGGAACATCTGTATAATGCAAAACCGATGACTTTGTAAAAGTTTATTAAACAGCATTCACAGAAACCACCATAAAACTTTTGAGACTGAAGTTGTATTAAGACAACAGTAATCCATTTTGACCTTGGCCACACTGACAAGCTGTTAGCTTTTTGGACTAGCTTTTAGCTCATCAATTGGAGCAAAGTTAAGCTCCTTTTTTCAATTATTTTGAGGTAATTCAAAGAGCCATCTAAAACAGGTAATGCATTGATTGTTTATACTTTTCCACAGAAACTCATTTCAAAACGTTAGAATTACCCCTTTAAACTCCTTATCAGAATGAAAGGCAGCAACCCCTGACTATGTGTGTGTGTGTGTTAATGCAGGTTGTCGTAGCTGCAGTTGTGTGTCCACGTTTTTCTGTTGTGAGCCCTTTATCGAGTGTTTTTGCCCGACTGGCTTTACTTTTTTTAGTTTGTGTGTGGGAACAGTGCATGTCTCGGTTCCTGCAGCATTTTATGTACACTGTGCATGTTTATGCCGCCATAAAGGCATCCTTTCTTCTGTCATGCTCATAAATTCAATTTCTCAGTCAAGAAACATGAAACAGGAATTAAAAAACAGACTTCCACAGCGGCTGGATGGGTTCCAGTAGACTTTCAGCCAATTCCTTTTTTTCCTCTTTATTCTGTATGCAACAGGGAAACGTTTTAACCGGGGTTGATTGTGCAGACTTGTCTGCCAAGGATTTTAGGGAGAGCAATGGTGTTACCATGGCACTTGCACCCCTCTCTGTGAGCCAGTGATTCCCCATTGGGAAAATTTTGCATGCGAGTTGGAGAGAAAAAGCTGCTTGCCCCCCCAAATGCATTCCATCACCATCACCCCAAGGGTCCACTGCTGGAACCTTATTTCAATACATAAAATAGAGGTGGGACAGAGAGGTTTTAGGGCATAGGGAAAAGATGTGTAAATTAAGGTGAAAAAATGGTTTCAAAGGACTGTTTTGAGGTGAACAAGAAGGAATGTATTAAAGAGATATATTAGAAAATGGACGCAAAGGTCGTAATGAGATCTAAGTGTGTGAAAACAGTGGGATTAAAAGCTTTGAAGGTAGCTGTTTGAAATCAGATACCTAAATGTCACAATTTTTAGGCATGTATCAACATGGTTGTAGTCTTGCGGTGTAACTTCTTTTGCAAAAACCTTCAAAACTCAAGCAAGGACATCTACGAATTTCACATACGGGGTTAGAGATAGGGTCATACAGATGAGCAGTCTCATGTGAGTCTACAGCAGGCAGCTTCGTGTCAAAAGCTCATATCTTCTCACGTGCTGGATATCCTATTGACTTTTTGGAGCTCATTCCCTTTTTTTTTAATCTGCGATCTAACCTGCATTGACGAGATAAAGCTGTGCTGACTTTTCCACGAACGCACTTATCAATGCGGTACAAGCGCTTCAGTGCCAATGAGATGGACAGAATGTTCGATTGACATTCAGTATACACCGCTCTGTGTTCCACACACCCTTGTCCACAGATACACACCTACAGCACATGTTCTCATGCGCAAAACACAAAAGGTGTGCACACAAACCCAGTTTTCAACTTGTGTTTTTGTTGTCTACAGCTTTTATGTGTGTGTGTGTGTGTGTGTGTGTGTTTGGCTCCAATAAGACAATAGTGCCTGCTGAGCCGGCAAGTAGGAATATCAAGCAGCAAATGGAAATCCTGAGAGCCATCTGCACCAGCACCAACTTGCAACATGAATTTTTCATCGTTTGGTTGGGTAATATTACCTCATTAGAGTACTCAGGCAGCCTTTCAATAAGTGTGGTCATTCTCTCTGCCAAGATCAGATCAGCAGTTGTATCAGAACAGCTCCATTCATTTACCTTCTCATGTGCACACAAATATCAAAGTGCACAGGCAGTGTGTGTACTGTTTCACTCTACTGACAAGCAGAGGATCCAGTCGAATGGCATGAACGCACTGGTAGATGAATGCATAGTACACACCAATTTTCTGTTTTATTTCCCACAAAGAAAAAAAAAGTTATTTATACTTTTAGTTACTTTCAATAAAACTGCTTCTATTGAGCTCAGAAAATATCAGACAGTGGAAAGGGTACATACTGTATGATTCATTATGTACATTATAGAAATATTTTTAAAAGGTTTGAGAAATTATAAGTGTGATCTGATGCTCTAGTTCTTTATCCTTATTCTTGCTTTTACCTGAGGCTTTAGTTTGTCTTGGGCATCTGGTAAATTTAGGGAAAGGCTAAATTGTCCCATGACTGCACTTTGGCCCATTTTTCACTCCTCTAGACATGTTTTAAACAGTCTTTTTCATTGGTTTATTAAAAAAAATTTTCAAATGACAAGAATTCATTTCAGCTATACTGAACACAAAGATAAAAGCAACACTTTTATTCTTGCTGCCATTTTTCATGAGCTGAACTCAAAGATCTACTTTTCTATGTACACAAAAGGCCCTTTTCTCTCAAATATTGTTCATAAGTTTGTGTAAATCTGTGTTAGTGAGCACTTCTCCTTTGCCAAGATAATCCATCCACCTCACAGGCGTGGCATACCAAGATGCTGATTAGACAGCATGATTATTGCCTTAGGCTGACCACAATAAAAGGACGTTTTATAATGTGCAGTTTTATCACACAGCACAATGCCACAGATGTTGCAAGTTTTTAGGGAGCGTGTAATTGGCATGCTGACTTTTTAGCTTAAGTCCACAGAGTCCAACCAAATTTAAAATGTTATTTTTTAAATCCCAGTTTTTCTCACCAAAATCAGCGTTTCTTGTAGGTGAAAACTGCAAACATTTTAGATAATGTCAATTTTGATTGGTAACTCTGAATTGTCCCCAGGTGTGAGTGAGAGTGAATGGTTGTTTGTCTCGTTTGTCTCGTTTGTCTCTGTGTCTCTGTGATGGACTGAAAACCTGTCCAGGGTGTCCCCCGCCTCTTGCACAGTGACGGCTGGATATGAGTACCAGTGACCCCTGTGACCCAAAGAGGACGAAGCGGGTAAAGATGGATGGCTGGATGGCTGGATAGCTGGATGGATGAATGGATGGATGATATTTCTATTAGAAATGTCCTTGGTTACACCAAAAGTGGAACATCTAACTCTTGCAAATGGCTTTACTTTTTATGTAAATAACTCAGTAATACTAAATTGACAACAGCTTTTCCATTACCATCTGTGAATTTTTAAAAATACAATTTAATTTAAGATGGAAGTGATCCATTTGGTCTTGTCTCCACTTAGATCAGCTGTTTGCATTTCAATCTGGTGAGAATTAAACTCTGTTCTTCAATTTTAGTCTGTTAAAATACCATACTTGCCATTGTTCAAGTCACACTGCTGTATAAGTCGCATCAGTCCAAATATGTCTAATAAAGTGGAACACCCCCTCCCCCCCCATAAATAAGTTGCTTTGCCATATAGGTTGCATCTGTTATGTGTCACCGCTGACAAACCAGAAAGGTGGGCCGGTGTTGTGCCAAAAATCGATTGGCTGCCAAATAACGGATGCGGGAGCGTGCACAGGAAGATTTGAACAAGAATTTAACAAGATTAACACTTAAAAACAATTATTTGTTTGCTCGAAATTATAGTAAAGTAGTGTTTCAGTTTAACTTTTCCTTAATAAATGCACTTTAACGGTCAAATCAGCTGCATTTCAAAAGCAGCTTCGCGGAAGCGGGAGCGTGCAGAGGGAGGACTCGCTGCGCATTCCTTTGAAATTTAACAAGATTAAGACCTAAAAACAATCATTTTTTTGCTTGACATTATCTTAAAGGTGTGTCTCAGTTGAACTTTTCCTTAATAAATGCACTTTAATGGTCAAATCAGCTGCACTTTTCCTGGGCGGTGCAGTGAAATGCAGCTGATTTGACGTTTGCTCCAAGAGTTCCAGAGCGAGATGAAGGTAGCTTGGTATGGCAAGTCAAATGTCTCATTAATAGTCACTTTTACCTATTAGTGAGACACTTGGCTTGTCATATTGGTCAAGGGCCCTCTAGTGGCTGAAAATGGTAGTGTTCAATTATTTCTAGGTCAGAATGAATGAAATCGTCAGAGCTCAGCCAAACATTGGGTTATAAATATGGGGGAAACTATATTAGTTGCTTCATGAATAAGTCACAGGACGTGCAAATTTATGCAAAAAGGTGTGATTTATACAGCGAAAAATAGGATAGCTATATACCTACAGGTGAGGTTTTATAAGTTTTGTAAGCTTTTAACAAAACAACCCTTCAGAAATGTTTGACCTGTTACAGTTCTGTAACAAAAAGCATAAGTGGTGCTGGGCCGTTGCATTTCTAGCAAAAATTCTGTGTGAATGCTGAACGAATTTGCTAATGAAGCTGAACCTTTATTGTAAGAGCAATTAGTGGCTGTACGCTAGCTAAAAGCTAAAAATAGCAAAAGTCTATCTAAAAGGTAAATATGGCAGAATGGTAACTAAAAAGTAAAAGTAACTTAAGACGACAAAAAAATAGATAAAAAATATCCTGAAGCCGATCTAAAAGAGAAGAAGGTTTATGAAGGAATCAGCAAGATCTTAAGGTATTTCTATAGGGAAAATAAAAATATATGAAAACCTGAAAAATTTTAGTGAGTATAAATGTCACAAAAATAGCACCCATCTCATAAATGAGCTGAATGTTTTGATATATGAAAGACTGAAACAGCATAAAATATACAGAAGTAGTTTGCAAAAAACCTACAGAGGAATGGAACAGAGGAAAACAACGATGTGAATCCTGAATCAGTGTTCACACAATAAAACAGGACAGAAGAAAATCATAAAACTCAGGCAAAAAGAGCACGAACAAGAAAATGAGGTAAGGTTAAATAAATCAAAGAAGAGCCTTACTCCCTGACAAAAACAGAAAATATATGAAGTCTGTTAACAGTGTTTTTTTTTTTTGTTTTTTTTTAAGAAAATGGGTCCTAAAACAAGACAGTCCATTTAACCACACATTTTATTTAGATACATAAAAATCCAACTTTAATCCAATTAAAATTCCACGGAAGCACCTGAAACTGTTAATCATCATTGGGCATCTCCTCTTCAGAGTGGAATCTTATTTTCAGTCTGGTTAATTGTTGTATTTGTTTAAAAATCACAAAGGAAAGTCTGCTTTCTTGCTCGTCAAAACTGCTGATGTTGACAAATCAAACTATGTATTTTGAAGGGAAAAAAGCAAGGTTTTATAGTCTTATAAAATAATCTACTTTTAATAGCATAGTGGCCATAATACCTAAGATTTTAATGTGTATGTCATACTGATATCGTTGGCCATCTGTATTAATAATGAACAAACAACTAAGGATTTGGGGAAGAAGTCTGCCCCAATCCTGTGATATAACCATATATGTGCTTCAACAGGTCTTAATCCACATTACACGGATTTCACAGGAGATACACGGGGATTTGAGAAGATCAACGTCTGCTCAGAGACAGAGAAAGGAGAAAAAAAAAATCCCCATTTTGCTTTTTTGTCATCATATCAAGTGCATTTCACTGAGTGTTTATGTGGATGGGGTTTGTGGTTAGAGATGCTGCAGACATTTTCTTATAATCTTTTTTTGCATGTTCGTCACCAACATATTGTGGTGGTCACAAGACTCACATCCCAATGCTTCCATAAGCCCTAAATCCTCACTGTTGTTGTCACGTATGCTTAGTGATGTTTCTTGCTTGGACCCCTGCACCCGCCTTTCTTACATTTGCTGCTGTAATCATCTTATTTAGTGGTTATGGTCCTATAAAAGTGTTTACCATAATCTCAGTTGCAAGCGTTCATCATCACGTTCTTGATGGAATCAGGAATGACTCGCTGACTAACCTGCTTGTGGTTCGCCAACCGCCTTCGTGTGGGATGACGCCTGTTGTGTCTGGCTCTCTCTGACCTTCATCACGCCCCGCCCTCCAGCGCCTGTTTCCATCACGCTGAGAACCAAATCTGGTACAAGGCTGCTTATCAACAACAAGTTCCCACCGTATGTGCTGTGTGTGGTGTGATTACAATCAAGCTGAGCTTTAAGGGGTAGTTCAGACCTGTAGAAGTGGGGTTCTGTTGAAAAGTTATGATCAACTATTATCTTACCTGCTGTAGATGGCTTTTTCAACAACCACAGGTTGGAGAAATAGAAATGAATTAAAACATAATTTAATATGCAAAAAGCTAGAAGAAGATTGGACTCCCAGTCATGGGATTTTAAGTTTGCTTCCTACTATTCACATTACAGTAGTCCCTCATAATATTGAAGCTCACTTTTTGCAGATTCACTATATCGTGTTTTTTTAAACCCAGTTTATTATATTGTGTGGACTGTACATGATGTGCACTGTCTCATCATCAACTTCATTGTGATCGCCAAAGTGTTTGAGAGCATATGAAGTGCAGTGTTTCCCCTAGATAACTTGCCAAGGCAGCGCACTCATCTCTTCCCTGATTTTTGTTGACGGGGTGTGTGTGTGTGTGTGTGGAGACTCGTCTGAGCTGCGTGTGTTGGGGGGTGTGGTATTCAGCATGAGGGAAGAGGCAGCGTGACCACTGCATTTAGCTAGCACGCCTGTATTGTGCACCGCTAACTTAGCGCTACGTCAGTACTGACGGGGCGGCAGGGGGTGTTGGTGGTGGTGTTTGGTTTGCCGCACAGTTTGGTTTGGTAGTTGACAGGGCGAGGTGCCCTGCTTCTATAATGTTAGGGGAAACACTGAAGGGTTTATAAGAGAGTGGGAAGGGTTTATAAAGTCTTAAACATATATAAATAATAAAATAAATATAACGCCGCTACTTTGTGTATTTTCACTTAACGCGGGGGTCTCTGGAACATATATAACCCCTGTGATAAGTGAGGGATCACTGTATTTTCTGTCATGTTCTTGTTGTGTTTTGTTAGTCGCCGGGCACTTTTAGTTGTTGGGTTTTATTTTGTATTAGTGGTCACTGTTTCCCTCGGCCTTGATGCCATTCACCAGTGTTGCCAGATTTCGTGATAGAAACAAGCAACCATCTCTATGAAAACAAGCTCAAAAGAAGCCCAATTGGCAACTCACCACATTGTGTAAAACAGAGGCTGTTTTGAAACAGTAGAAACATACATTTATTATGGCATTACACATAAACAACAGCAAAATAATGCTAAACACTTTGAATAGCATACTTTTAAGCTCTGATTAAAAAAATGCATTTTGCATATGTGTGTAAATCAACACCTCAATACCTTAAAGTGGAATTATTCAACTAAAGTAAAAAAATATAAATCTACCACCCGGCTACATATGTAAATCACATTTTTCTACGTATTTTTAAAAACAAAACATCCTGACATCTACGTGTGAGTGGAGCCCCCTAGTGGTGGACCACAGTATGAGTGTTTGTTTGGGTGTGCGCCTGTCGACTCGCCAACTTGGGCGGGAGCGATAAACAGGAAACAGGGGCGTGGAAGGGACAAACTACCTACAACTACTCGTCTTTTGCTTTATTGTGTGGAGCTGGGAGATAATCAACTAGTTTCACTCGGAAAGAAAGTCAAGCCCAAATAAGCAACTTCATATTCAAAAACATGCCCAAAAAAATGCAACCCGCGACTCATAAGATTTACAAGCAACTTTGAAAAAAACAAGCCCAAAGTTGCTTATAATAAGCAGACTTTCAACACTGGTATTCACACCTGCATTGTATCTTTTAATCAGCCCAGCTGCACTCACTTTTTAATCATTCCTCCCTTCTAAAAAACTCGCTGCCACGGCTTTCTGTTCTCACCGTCATGGTTTGTGTCCTTCACTGGTTTCTGCTATTGTTTTGTTTGTTTGTTTGTATTTTGAGTCAGTTCTTTGCTCTTTGTTACCTTTTTTTTTATTATTAAAGTTTCAGTTTTTATTGAAGTTTATTTTTAGCTTCCATGTCAATATTTTGGGTCTTTGCAACAGTTAGGATAATTGCCACCATCTTACACCGCCTCCAACCTAAAAATGTCCATAGCCATTTATGCAAATATAATTTTATAAACTATTACACCCTCTTCTATTTTGCATTGCATAAGTATTCAAAAGAAAAATTCCAAAAGATAGATAAACACTATATTTTTTAATGGAGGTTGTTGAAAGAGGCATCTAAAACAGGTAAGATATTATTGATCATAACTTTTCCACAAAAACCTATACCTAAAAAGACCTGAAATAATA
>NC_056502.1:22647903-22660405 GCF_014905685.2 Nematolebias whitei | reverse complement strand
TATATATATATATATATATGTATATGTTATTTCTGGCTCCTTAAACTCAACTGCAATGGCTGTATCTTTGTTTAAAATGATAATTTTATTCACAGTCACCTTTACAGAGTTTTGTTTTGCTAAGACTTTACATTTTGAGAGAGCATAACAGAAAAATGATTGGTTGTATAATGAAGCCATCCTGCAAATTCCATCTTGATTAGTATCTGACAGAGAATACTGTTTGACATATTACATGCTTCATGCCTAAGAAGATCAATCCTTCTTGTTGTCACAGCTTGCAGAACATCAGCACAAACAAAGAACAACAACCACAGTGAGTGTCAAAGACAAAAGAAGAACACTTGTTTGAGCAAACATTGCTTCTTCACCCCCTGTCAACCTTATTGCTTTAGTGAGCATCACACAATCACTGTCCCCTGCTCCAGTATGATAAGATTTACAGGCATGTCCAAATGGGTAATCTTGTTTATTCAATGTAGCTGTTTGGAACATCCCAAGATCACTGCGGAGAATTAAAACCTCTGAGTCTCAGCAGGAGGTTGAGGTGGGGAAAAGAAAATGTAGTTTTTATCTCCATTCGGCCCCTCCATTGATGTTCGCTAAGTGTTGTAACTGCTGATATAATTTCTCTGTAACTTTCCCCCACCCGTTACTTATTTGAGCTCTTGATCTCTGCATTTCCCTGTATTGATGCATAGGAATAATTCTGAAGGACAGAAAAGTCCATCCTTCACTGCACATTGTGGGTCTTATGACTGATGTTTTAAAATCCACTCTGATACCTAGAATCTGTAAATTTTCTGTAATACCTAGAATCTGAACATTTCAAAATTACCGTTAACTTGCTTCAGTGATCAGCAGGAATAAGAGGACAGTCGTATCTGGGCCAGAAGGAGCAAAACGGCTGTCAGCCTGACAGTTTAACAGGGATGTGTGGACTGTCACATAAGTATGTTTTCTGTTTATGGAAGATCTTGACTTATAAGAGGCTTTTACTGCTTTTGCATCCCCCACCATCAGTCCTTTACCTCATATTCAGATAAGCTTGAGCTTTTACCACTTAAATTTCTCAGAGAAATCTGTAGCCAGCATAAGTTGACCTTGTGTGTTTGTATTCCACAAATGCTCTGAGTATAGACTTTTATTTCAAAGGCATTTAACATTATGTTTTAATCCGTGCTACTTCATGGAAGCCGGTCTGCTGCTCTCATGCCCAAGACATAAGGATGTAAAGATGAACTCACAGCTCATCGCCGGTGGATTGTTTTGAAGTGGTTCAAACCTAATCTGTGATACATTTTCTCCCCGATTCCAGGAGAGCAGCACAAAAACAAACCCCAGCTGAGCAGGTGTAATCTTTAGATTGAGATAGCAGCAATATACAGAGCGAGCCAACACCAGCAAAACACAGCTCCGACATGACAACATGCACACGCGCACACGTCTCACCACAATCAGTGTGTCCCTATCCTCTTGGGGCTGACAATCTCTCCATCAGTGAAGCGCTTGACTTGCCAAATCAATTCAGCTGTGAGAAAAGAAACAAACCACATGGACAAGACATCTTAGGTGACAGAGAGCTTTTATTCATCCTCTTTCTTACTTTCACCTCCTAATAGATGAGACACTGAGATATCCACAGGGGATTGTTTGCGGTATCTGTGTAGGTGGGTGAGGGTTGCAGGTTGTATGAGGTTGCATCAGCAGTTGTGCTCAATGCAGATTCCTGGATTTTACTCACGTACAGCACGACTATTGAAAGGAAACAGGTGGTGGAGTACAGCGCGTGTGAAAGGGGGGGTATTGTAATTAATGCTACAGATGCTGATCTCTCTAGCGCATCTGGAAAGTGCTCTCATTTTCAAAAATCTCCTCAAAGTTCTCTGAAAATCCCTGCAGGCATCTGAAATCTTTTTTAATCTTGTTATTTTTTTCTTGTTTCTTGACCATCAACTTTTTTTACTCCTGTGTCATTTACTGGGCTTCATTTCCCTTCCCTTCAAAGGATTTTTCAGTTCTGTTAAAGTGGGGTTTTGCACCCGCTTCAAATGTTATCAGCCATTTGATCAGCTGGATTAGGCTGTCCGTCTTGCACCTCCTAGTAGGTTTAAAGGTACGTTCTTATCGCTGATAATAGGGTCAGGGGGTTAGGTTAAGGCTCAAGGGTCAGGAGGTTAAGTTTAGGGTCAGTGCTCTGGGTTAAGGTTAGGTTTAGGAAAAAGGTTAAATAAAGCTAACAAAAAAAACATTTGGTTTTAGACGCAGGTGAAGCTGCATATTATCAGCGATAAGAACGTAACTTTAAACTTACTAGGAGGTAGGAGGGACAGTCTGAACGCTACCTATGGGGATGATCACAACTTATAACAAATATTTAATGGGCTAATAACATTCAAAACCACTGGGTTTTGTGGAAAGTTCATGAACAGTTTATATTTTGCCTGTTGTAGACAGCTCTTTATAAAGCTTTAGGCCGCAGAGGTGTCAAACTCCAGGCCTCGGGGGCCGGTGTCCTGCAACTTTTAGATGTTCCACTTAGGGGTTGAACGAGTATATAATTTTTAAACTCGACATTAACATAATAAAACCCGAGTAGAACTCGAGTATTTGATTACATCATAGATCTCAAGATACAAAAATAAATAAATAAATAAAACCGCAAAAAAAGGTAATTATTTACAACAAAAAAAAAAGACCAACAGAACATTGGGAGCGTATATTATGCTCCTACCATTTATCATACTGCAAATAAGTCACAGGAAAAACTAAATTATTAGTTATTATTATTAAACTGCAAACGTGAAGAAACGCAGCACGTCAAAAACGAAACTTAAACGAAACTGATTCTGGTTCGGTGGATTGGACCCGGTGTTACATCATACTCCGTGACCTGCAACAGTGCAACACCGCCCCCTACGGTCATAGTGGTCACATAATATGACGTCACTACGGATACCCGACTTTACATTTTTAACATCGATAGATGTCCTAGCAATCGATGTGTAGATTACTCGAGTACTCTGTTAATGCCCTAGTTCCACTGGTCCAAAACACCTGAATCATATGACTGAATTAGTTTCTCAGTGCAGTCAAGTTATCCAAAGTCTTACTAATGATCTCTTTATTTGATTCAGCTGTGTGGCATCAGAGACGCATCTAAAGTTGCAGGACTACGGCCCTCGAGGCCTGGAGTTTGACACCTGTGCTTTAGGGTGTTTTCACACCTGATAGTCTGGTACACTCGGTACGGTTGGGGACCAAAATTCAGAACATTTGTTTACATTTTCAGCTGCCATGGTTTGCATTCACACTGCACTGGGTCAATTGAGCCAACCACACCCCCCCCCCCCCCCCCCACACACACACACACACACCTGTGGTGGTGCTGCACCAAGACCTACTGAAGGTAAGAGAAATGCATGTTTGTTTGCCCTTCGCTGTCCACTTCCTGCTTTTGGAGCAGTCTCTGGTCCGCTTGCATTCACAGTTCACTTCAAACCAAACCAAGACCTAGGTTTTTTTAGGCGGACCAGAGTTCGCTTTTTTGGTCTGTACCAGAGTTCGATTGTGCGTTCACACCTCCCCCAAACGAACCGGACTTTCTAGGCAAACGGACTAGAGTTTGATTAAAGCGGACTAAACAGGGCTGGTGTGAATGCACCTTTAGTTTGAAGAAATGGTATTTAATTTTGACTGGATTGGGCTAACAGCTAGTCCAAGCTGGGTCAAGATCCAAGTGGATCGCTGCCATTTCAAAACAACTCCAAATTAAAAAAAAATAAAAATCTCAGCAATGCATGTTGTTAACCTTTAAACCCCCATCGTTTTCACAATACACAGTACTTCTGGCAGAAATATTTTGTATTCCTATAGGAAGGAACTGGAAGTGCTTCAGCCACTGCTGCCACCATTAGAGCTTATAAATAACCACAAATTCTGTGTAAAAAAAAAAAAAAAGGTGTAATGTGAAACGGACAATGATGTAAAAAAATAACAGACATTGTTCTCATGAGGTTTGAGTTGATTTTAGATGCCAGCATTCCACTTTGGTCTCAGTCCCACTCAGACTAGCCATTAGTTTATCAGTTCAATCAGAATTAATCTCTCTCTCTCTCTTTTTACCAAACTGAAGCCAAAGAGTGTCATACAACAGTAATGATGATAATTATGATTATGATTTTTTTTTTTTATAATCTTTCTACAAAACCCCACTTAAAAAAAATTAACTGTCCCTTCAGTTTCATTTATTTGTTTCCTACCTTTAAAATTCTTACATTTGTCCAAAAATATTCCTTTTAGGACCATCTGTATCCGTATCACCTTCTCCGAGTTCAGACAAGCATTGGCATGTGCTTGTGCAGTCACAGTGATCGGAAGCCCAGTCTCCTCTGATTACACTGTCCTCAGGATTAGAGAGAATTTGCTCTAACATATTCAGTCTGGTATTATTCTGATATCCCCGAATGCACGCTTCACAGGAGGACCACAGCTGGCTCAGGGCGCCTCCTCATCTCAAACATTTTCCAGAGATCCTGGTGGAAAGCAGCCATCACAACTGACCAAATGAGTATACAAGAGGATTTTGTTTAAAGGCAGAGAAGAGACGGGAATTCATAAAGTTTGCATCCATTAAAGTGGCTTTCTTGGAAGCTTTTACAGTAAATCATAGGGGGTTGTACAGAGACTGAGTAATAATCAACATGATATACTGTATTCTATAACATATCATCTCTTTTCTGCTCCACTGCCATTTTGTTTGACTTCAACATTCAATCAATCCTGGAGGGAAAAGCAGACATTTTTTGATTTGCATTCTTTCACACATCAAGGGCACATTAAAATAAGTGCAAAGAATTTTGAATTTTCTCTTTTCTTATCTCCCTTAGCTCGACAAGCACTGTGCCAATGGAGCACTGGGGGGAGAAAAGCATCTTTGCATAAAACAGCAAGCAGGCAAAATCTAAAACAGTTGGTAAGGAACTCTAAATAATCATGGTGCTTTGGAAATGAATGCATTAGCATAACAGTCCCACAGAAGTAATCACTCGTCTCAGGGCGAGAAGAGCCCCTCTGGGCTCGTCTCAGAGTTCCTGCTGCTTCTGTCCCCCTGAGTTCAGCCTTGGCAGAATGACTGACCTCCTGAGACCGAGGGGTAGATGGGACATGTGGTGGAGGGAAACCAGTTCATCACCCCTATTGGGTGGTGGCAAAGTGCCTTCGGCAAGTGATAAAGGAGGATGAACCCCCTACAAACCATCGTTGGGTTCTTTTCTATCCCCATTTCTCTGTGGGAATGACCAAGTGCACTGAAGACGCACTGGAGTGACCACGTCGACATGTATTATAGAGGAACCAAATATAGATAGCTTTCAGAGGGCACAAAACACTTTTAATCTAACCTTAAGCTTCCCGTAATCACAACTTGAGCATTGTAAAATGTCAGCAAATCTACAATGTGATCACTGAAAAAGTAAGATAGAAATTTTAAGCTTCTATTTAAAAGTCGGGTTATATTCCCCATGAGTACTGTCAGAATTTATTATACAATGTTTTGATATTTTGACATCACATTTACCTTCACTTGTCCACTGTAGCATAAAAATCACATTATTTCTTTGCTGCCCTGCTTGTTTTGCATCTTGAGCTCCGTGATGATTTCATCCTCTCCGCTTGTTTGTAGCCAGCTGGTCATTGGCTGTCCACTGCAGCTCCCCCATCAGAGGGTCCATCATGTAGTCAGTGTTACCGTGTTTACTAGAATATGTCAGTGAATTTCCAGCTGTAATCACTTGTTCATTCCAGATGTTTCCAGCATTTTCATTAATGGTGTTCATGTTTTATATTCATGACATGTAAGCACTTCATTTGGAAGATGTCAGTTGTTGTTGTTCATCTTTTATGTCCCACATTCGGGCAGCACCGTTTCATTTCTACTTACAGTTGAAGTTTAACGGTCTTTGGTGTCAGGTGAGCAGTGTTTTTCAGCTGAATGAATTATTCTCATGCCAAGGGTTCATCCTTTTAGTTATGTTGCGTACTCTGTAAAATCTAACGTTTCAACTTAAAATTACAAACGTGAGGGCTGCTTTAAAATGATAACTTAACTGAGAATGGATGAGAGAAAATTATTTGAAGTTAACCTGACTAAAATATATTGTGTAAACCTCTTGGTTTATTTGGATTTGAGAACTGAAGTTTTTAGATAATAACTGGAATTTGCACATCTATTTTAGTCTAACTAAAATGAAGTGAACTTATGTTTTCTTTACGACTGCTTCATTCCTGTAAAAATCTAATCTGAAACCAGTTGTACTTGGCAATCTTTAATTTGCCAATAAGCAGCAAAATAATCTCATGATTAACCCAACACAGTTAAATGTCCTGTATAAATTTATTCTATTTTATATCAAGTGAATCTTATTATATTATATTCATAAAATGTTATGAATTACCATTTTTATTAATGTCATTAATGTCCCCACCACCACCTAAACTTGTCTCGACAAAGCAAAAAATCCATTGTGATGTCTCAAAGAATATAAGTGAAATTATGTTATTTGTACTCATTTACTTAGAAATCAACAGTTTATTAGATTAGGTTAAGCCTTCTTCTCGTACATAGATATTACACCTATAAAACATTGATAAAAAAAAAAGTCCAAGTTACAACATGCCTTTGTGAACATCATAACGACCCACAAAGTGTTGTCATTTTAATTATTATTATTTTTTTGTCAAAGATGGATTGTTCACAATTTCAGATACTGAGACATTTTAGGTCGTATGGCGACCCCAGAAGAAGGGAGGAGAACAAAGAAACTTACATACTTATTGTGATTATATTACTCTTTAACTTATAAGTGTACAAGCACTTTCTGAGTAAATGAATAAGTATAATCTCCAGGTACACAGGTTTCCTCACACAGGTGTAAATGGTTGTTTTGTTTGTCTCTATGTGTCCCTGTGATGGACTTGTGGCCTGTCCAGGATGTCCCCCGCCTCTCACACCCAAAAAGGATGAAGCATGTAAAAGATTATATATATTAAGTAAACGTCTGTTTGTCATTTTACTGTAACATTATTGGTTTGAGCCATTAGCAGTTTACTATTTTATTAATATTTTTCGCGATACTGTCATAATGTTGTGTTTATGAGCTTCACAGGACTCGAGCAGCCAGAGAACCAAGAAGGAACACACAAACCTACTACAGTAATGGAAAAATAAATTAATAAATAGAATAGGCATATTTACAGGGAAGGGGTAACTGGAGCAAAATCTTGATTTTATCCTTGTCTCAGTTTTGGAGGAAGAGGCACAAGCAGAAGCTGGATATCCAACCTTGAATCCTTTCTAGGGGTGGAGGTTCGAACTGAGATGATGTTGATCAGAACACAGGAACATTACGAGGAAACGATTCATCATGAACCGAAGAACCAACAAAACCACGGATTCACCTGGAGTGTCAGTAAATGTAAGTTTTCTTTCATGTAAACTAAACCAGTCATCAAACTTACAAGAAGGTTTAACAAAACACAAGCTGAGAATGTCACCATGAGAGCAAATGGACTACAGCCAAGAGTTGGATCAGGTCTGCACAGACACCCTGGTGGCGATCAGCTCTGACAGGTACCACCTGTGTGGGACCTACACTCTCTCAGCTCGCCTGAAATATAAAGGCAGCAAAAATTCAAGGGCAAAACACAAAAACAAAACTTAATCCTCACAGATACAACAAAATTGACCAATTAATACTTTGTCTTCAATGTCCTAAAACATCACAAGCCTTTCTAGGGTCATGGTTACAATGGATAAAACCCAATTCTACTGAGTGCACAACTAGGAAGAGTTTGAGGAAATGACAGTCACCAAAAATAGGCAGAAAAGTTTTGTTGGTATGTTGAGAGAGCTCTCTTTATGCCTCTGTATTCATAATGTCAACTCAAGCTATTCCCAAAGAAGTTGCCTTTAATTAGATAGTGCTGAATCAACAAAGGCTAAAAGTGAAGAATTCCACTGGAGTTTCTGATTTAGGGAAATAAAATTCATGTACAAATGACAAGCAAAGAATGCGCGTATTTCAGTACTTGTTAGCAAGGTCCTCCTAAGGTTTGCTCTGTCGCATGCATATTTCTAAAATAGCCAAACAATCATTTTTTATCACGGAAAGACCAAATCTTACACAACGTGCATTTACATCAGTTTTCATCCATCCATTATCTTTACCCGCTTCTTCCTTTTAGGGTCATGGGGTCACTGGTGCCCATATCCAGCAGCCACTGTGCGAGAGGCAGGGGACACACTGGACAAGTCTCAGTCCATCACAGGGACACAGAGACAAACGAGGCAAACAACTATTCACTCTCTCACTCACACCTAGGGACAATTTAGAGTTACCAATCAGCCTAACATGCATGTTTTTGGTCTGTGGGAGGAAACTAGAGTACCTGGAGAAAACCCATGCATGCATGGAGAGAACATGGTAACGCAACCCAGAATAGCCCCGTGGCCAGGATTCGATCCGATGACCTTCTCGTTGAGAGGCAGCAGCTATACCAACTGCGCCACCATGCCACCCTACATCATTTTCTATTCACCTATATTGTTTTCCAGTGGACTGTATGCTAACCGATCGTGAGGTAAAACATGTTCATCATGGCAGTTGTTGCGTTTTTGTATTATCTATTTTTCCCACATCACATGCATTTAACTGTTTCCTTTTTTGTTTCTGTTGAAATAGCTGCTTGTTAAAAAAATGTTTTAATTGGTTTTTGATTTTCACAGTTCCAGTATCTTGTGATTGACCTAACACAGCAAAATTCTGAATACCACACAATGGTGGATGCACAAGGATTCCAGTAAATACTTTCACATTCACAATAAGCAACAAGAAATAATCTTAAAGATATTTAGATAGATCAACTTTCTCATTTCTGAAATGTAAAACAAAAACTGTGCACAAACTTTGAACAAGTTTTTCAGTATTGGCACCTGAACCTGTTGGCAACCTGCTACTTTTCCTCTCAGCGGGATGGTTTTGCATCTTTGTGTTTGTGTGAGCATTTTGGGTGTCTTAACTCCTTGTCTTTGTGTCTTTGGATGGGCTGTGTGCATGAGCTGAGCTGGGAATGGGATCAGGATGGAAAGACATGTTTGCTTTCAAACTCACTGGCAAGATAGAAATGAGAGCAAGGAAGCTGGAGAGGAATGGAGACTGAGAAAAAAGACAAAAGGTTTACACGAATGCAGCAAAAACCAGTTCTCCATGTGTGTGTCCACCCTCTGATTTTCCAGGTGTCATTGTTTCTTCCACCCTCTTTATGTGACTGCCATTTTCAGACATTTCACTCCAACTGTGTCTGTGTGTCTCCCTGCTGTATTGTCTCTGTTTCCTTCAGTCTGAGTAAATGTCAATGCAAGCTGCTGCTCTTCCCAGACCGTACCGCGTGAGACAAACCAAGCTCATCGCCGTGGCAACCCTCTGTTCTGCCTCAAAGAAAGAGGCCATGGGAAGAGAAGAAAGGAACTTTTATTCCTCTGCACACCCACAAGTTTCCTCATTCTCACTTGTCGTTGTGTGGAGGGTAGCTCAGGCCTGAACCATGTGGTGAAACTCCCAGGGTCCACTGTGCAAAATGAAAGGAGGAGGAAAGAAGGGATGAAATCATTAAGTAGGAAAGGAGGCTTTTTGCAAATGAATTTGGGAAAATAAATTATTGCAATGATATCTTTAGATGGTCTATTGTTTTTGGACAGTTTCTTAAAATGTGACAGGAAATATGACATTTTAAAGAGGAGGGGTAAAATTTTTTAAGTCATTTCATATAAAAAGTAAAGAAAACTCCACTGGAATTATCATCAAAGCAAAGAAAATGGCCCTATTAGATTTCCCAGAGTAACTGCTTTGCTCGGAGCCATTGTATTTGGTTTCAATCTATACCGGCAGGAGGCTGTCGGATACCTTTCTTTTCGGGTAATGGCTTTCTTTT
Organism: Nematolebias whitei; assembly: GCF_014905685.2. Classification (NCBI taxonomy): domain Eukaryota; kingdom Metazoa; phylum Chordata; class Actinopteri; order Cyprinodontiformes; family Rivulidae; genus Nematolebias; species Nematolebias whitei. The sequence continues at coordinate 22,650,415 of NC_056502.1, read as the reverse complement.
CCAAGCTGACTTGTCACCTCTAACAAGAAGTGCACCTTAAGGGATTTCACTGGTCATAAAGAGTGGTTGTAGTAGCCTGGCCAAAGACTGTCACTCATTTCCAGAGAAAGAACTATTTTTTTGTGACAGCACAATCGGTTGTGGCACAAAGTTGAGTTGCTGAAATGACAGCACTTAGCTATTAGTCGTCCTGAGGGGGAGGTGGGAGACTGTTGGAGAGACAAAAATTGAGCGAGAAATAGAAGTGCTGTGGTCAGAAATGAGGAACCATCTGGTTGTTGGTTGGAAACCATATTTTATACTGGCAGAAGACCAGTTTTGTGTTTCTGTTGCATTTTATTGTTTTGTGTCAGAAAGTTTATCCTCCGTCTTGCACTAATTGGTTTTAAAGCTCCATTTGTTAACCCATCACTTTTTATAAAGTCAAATAAGATATTGTATTTTTCTTTTAATATTTACAGTCAAGCACTTAGCAACACACACTCTTACTAACTAGATTTGATATTTAATCCTATATCAATGTAAACTACCGTTTCTGTTATCAATTTTTCTGTCTCTTTCTTGGAAGCAAAAGAAAAAGTGCCTTTGATACAAAATCAAGTTGGTCCTTTCATAAGATCATTTCACCCACACAAACCTCACTGGAGGCTATTACAACAAGTTTCAGTTGTATCTGTAGAGAAGGGAAAAAAGAAAAGCGGTTGTTCTCTGTTCTGTGATCGTAACTAGACTTGTTTGCAGTTAATTAGTGTGTGTAAGTATAAACTTGTTATAAAAGCAGGCCAGCTGCCAGAGAAAAGCTTTATCACATTCTAGGAAACCACAGATGTGCTATCTGAGGCTGAAACATATTACAGTACCGCCATAGTTCTGAATTCTCAGTCATGAGACGTTTTCACTAAATGTTCCGCCACAAAATGGGACTCAGTTTCATGAAGCTGACACACCATCAACTGTTTTCTTTTATGTAATACTGTTACAATAAAATGCCATATACCAGTAAATACGTAATTGGTTTCAAACAGACATTCAGCACGCATTGTATTTTTAATGCTTATTTGTATAATATTTCAATATAGTGGAATATGTTCAGGGCAGCACGGTGGCGCAACTGGTAGAGCTGCTGCCTCTCAGCGAGCAGGTCCTTGGTTCAAACCCCGGTCCAGGGGCCTTTCTGGGTGGAGTTTGCATGTTCTCTCCGTGCATGCGTGGGTTTTCTCCGGGTACTCCGGTTTCCTCCCACAGTCCAAAAACATGCATGTTAGGCTGATTAGTAACTCTAAATTGTCCCTAGGTGTGAGTGAGAGAATGAATGTTTGTTTGTCTCGTTTGTCTCTATGTGGCCCTGTGATGGACTTGCGACCCGTCCAGGGTGTACCCCGCCCCTCGCACAGTGATTGCTGGACATGGGCACCAGCGACCCCCGTGACCCAAAATGGAATAAGCGGGTAAAGAAAATGGATGGATGGATGGATGGAATATGTTCAAAACATTAAAGTTCATGCTCAATAATCCAGGTAAAAAAAATTCAACAAAGTTAAGTCAGGTCCTCTGGACAGTTTCTATCTTTTTAAAAAAAAAAAAAAAAATTTGTTGTTGAAGCATTTCCCCCTTCATCCTAAGGACTTCTTCAGTCTGAGGAGCCACAACAAACTCAGTATCGCAAGCAGCACACTCATAGTGGACTAACCTGTTTGATGGTGATAAGATGGTTAAGTCAGGTCCAGATGATCTGACTGTGTTAGGTTTTAAACTAATACCCAGAGAGAATGGACTGAGAGGAACAACTCAAGACTCATAGTAGAAAAAGAAACAGTGTTTATTATGTACAGCAAATAATAAGGTTCAGCCACTGGAGGAATCCAGAACCCTGGAGGACAAGGGGAGAGGTGAGTATGGTTTTGATTAGGGATGCACGATATTATCGATATTATATTACCAGGAGATGAACCTGCGACTTTCCGATCACAAGCCCATCTTCTAACCTCTGCGCCACCACTCCCCCGTTAACCCCGTTAGCATGATTAGTCTTACGGCACAAAGGACAAACAAAAACTTTGAACTTAAAAAGGATGTCCTTCATGCACAAGAGTGCAGAGGATCCCACACTGCAGCTAGGAACCTGGAACAAGCCTCCACATGTGAGACAGCATCACAGGTGACTAACGCTAATAAATAACATTTAACACTTTTCATTTAACATAAGTCAAAGTGCTATGTATATCACATGGCTGTTACTGAATATATGTCACCAGCTCTTACAGTTGTTGCACAATTTTTATAGCAAATAAGCCTAAATAAGAGGGTTATGTTCTGACAAAGGAACATATATAAAATATCGGTATCTGTTAACGGACAAATAAGTTTTAACATATCGGATATCGGCCAAAAATCCAATATCATGCATCCCTAGTTTAGATTTTTTAATTTAAATTTATTTTACCAGTATAAAAACCCACTGAGATAATATATATATATATATATATATATATATATATATATATATATATAT
>NC_056502.1:22621111-22647803 GCF_014905685.2 Nematolebias whitei | reverse complement strand
TCCATGGGAGTCCTAGGCAAGAGATAGCAACAAAATGATAATCCAAAGAGATGAGTATAATAATAATCTTCAGCTCTTATAGAAGGAATTGAAGATGAGAGCACGGGCCAATATCCAAAGGTTCCAGAACACGAGAGACTAGTCACAGAATAATCAGTCATTGGGCAGTGGTTGGATGGCGAGGAGACAGCTGAAGGAGTCACAAGGAGGTCCGAGGTCACCAGGAGGCAGGAGAACAACTGGAGTTGAAACTGCAACACGTGAGAATTCAAATATTAGTTCACTTAATAATTTAGGACACAGGTAGTCGGCCAGAAGCATACCCAAGGTGTGTAATGCAACAGCATAGGAGTGGTGTTTTCTGCAGCCTCCATCCTCTCGTTAGTTGTGATGGTCCTCAGGTGCAGGTGGTTGAAGTCATCTTGAGATTTGTAGCTGTGGAGAAAATGCTGAACTCCTACAGACTGAACTTTGTTGGATCTTTCTACCTGGATTATTGAGCATGAACTTTGATGTTTTGAACCACTTTGGCTATGACTGTCTCAGAGGAGTCAATGGGGGAAAGAGCAGACTCCAGAATCCATCCTATCACCATCAAACTGGTTGGTCCACTATGTGAGTGTGCTACTTATGGGACTGAGTTTGTTGTGGCACCTCGGACTGATGAAGTTCTTTGGATGAAGGACAAAACGTTTCAACAATGAAAGAAACTGTTCAGAGGAACTGACTGAACTTTGTTGGATAACGGAATATGGTGGATGTCGTCACAACAGAAAATATTTAGCAAAGAAACGTTCAACATTTGTACGGTTCTTGGCTAGTTCAGCTCAACACCTGGAGTTCAAACATTAATCAGTTGTAGATGTTCATCCAGTTGTAACTTTCATAAAAGTTTTTCCAGTTGTTCATTAGATATTTTACTAACAGACAGACAAACACACATGCTCACAGACAAGGACTAAATTGTTATCGCCTTCACCTTTTGGCAACAGATAAAATTAACAACGATAGCAATCATATTACTGACTCTTGGAACAGTCCATCTTCTGTCCTGGAAGTTTTATTTAACCACCAAGTGAGTGTTTCTTTTTTTTTTACTTCTTTCATTATTTGCCTGTTTATACTAATCTCTGCAACAACCAATATTAAAAAGCATCGGAGTCCAAATAGCTTGCAAACGTAAACATTTAAAGTGTTAGCTGTTCTGCAGTAATTAACTCATCTGCTTGAAATAATCACATACATGCTCACATGTTCTCTCATTAGAAGTAATAGGTCATGTTCAGAGCTGAGAATCCATGTGAGATATGCTGTTGTTAATTTTAATAATTCAACTGTTTCTGAAGCCGTGCACACATTTCTGTAAACATTCGAACAATGCGCTCCTGCATGAAAGTGTGTGCTTAATGGTGTTTTCTGCTCGGCTAACTGCGCCGGTGTGCTCCTCTGTTCAGGTTGCACATGACCCCGGTTCCTCTGGGAGGTCCGAGTCTTTCACGTCCTCCTGTTCTGTTCTGCCTAGAATCTGGGTCAAAGGATAAAAGAATCACCCCTATTTGCCCTGACTCTAACACACACCGACGCACGCCGGCCGCTCTGAAAAATGGTTTCCTGGAGATTCGAAGCACTATTGTGAAGGACACTGCTGAGAATTACAGCAGAAAACTCATTGTCCTAAATCTGGACTCTTGTCGTGTCTGTATGTTAACAAGGGTTATTCACGGCACAGGTTACTCATCCAGTCCTCCAGTGACTAACATCACTTGGTTTGTTTCAGTTCAGCTCACGGTTAATGGGATACAGAACAGACGAGAGAGCTGTTTGACAAGTTGGCAGCAAATCTAACGCCTCTTTGTCCATTTCTTTCTTAAAATCCGTCTCCCTCGTTCTCATGGTGACTTTCACTCTCTCCCCCTCAAATAAGCCCCTCCGACAATGCTGATGCTGTGCACCAGCTTCAACCCACAGAGGAGGCAGAAACTATGCTGAGGAATTAGTGAGTGACCGCATGTGTGGAAGGATTCATGCATGTGTGAGTAGCCAAAAAAATAAAAAAAATGATCAAAAGAACACAGTGAGCATCCACAGTTCTCATTTCTGAGTAGTAGTTATCACTGAGGTTGTGACAAAGGGACTGAGGAGGCTGAGGATTGTTCCTGCTCTGGGATAATCTGCCCTTCCTGTAACATTTACCACAGTGATCCTCAGGCTTGGTCCAAGACAATAAAGAATATAGTTCAGATATTTTGAAGTGGGGCTTTGCAAGGGGATTACACACAATAAATATCTTACCTGGTGTTGGAATCTGACTAGATCAATAATATAATAATAATATAATAAAAAGAATATAACAATGTATCTATCTATTCCAGGGGTGTCAAACTCACCTACAAAAGGGGCCAAAATTAAAACCTTTTTCAAACTAAGGACTGGTTTCAGAATCTACATTAACTCACGTTAGATACCCAACATCTTTTCTTGGTTGCAGGTTCCTAAACAAAAGTTTGATTGGTCTCATTTGATGTTCTCTGTTGTACTTTTGACATCATAATCAAAGATTACTTCAAAAATTAAAGTGACAAAAGTATTTTACATTTAAAATAACATCTTGGGGGGCCAGATAAGATGTCAACAAGGGCCACATTTGGCTCCTGGGCCTTGCGTTTGACACAGATGAGCTATTCTATTCAATTAAATTCAGTTTATTTATATAGCGCTCTAACAGAAGTCGTCTCAGGGCACTGAACAGAATGTTAGAGATGCACAATTATGTAAAAATACACATTTTCAATTGGAATTACATTAAATGACACATTTGCACTCATTCACAAAAATGCATTATAATTATCTAGAATTATAGAAACTAAACGGAGAAGGGACTTTATTTTATTTTTTTCAGAATGCAAAAGTTCAAAGTTCTAGATGCTTAAATATCTGGATTACTTCCAGCTATTTTTTTAAGCAAAATTCTGCAACTCATTCAAAGAAATTAAGAACCCTCGCAGACGATTCTAAACAAACTCCTCACAAATGTTGTTTACAATTTGTTGCAGTTCCGTGAGATACAAGCTAAAATGGTTTGCAGCCAACCTATAACAACTTCGTCCATCCATTTATTTCCGCTTATCCGGGGTTGGGTCGCAGATGTAGCAACCTAAGCAGGGAGGCCCAGACTTACCTCTCCCCAGCCACTTGGGGGCTCCTCCGGGGAAATCCCAAGGCGCTCCCAGGCCAGCCGAGAAACATAGGGTGCATTCACATCAGCCCTGTTTAGTCCGCTTTAATCGAACTCTAGCTTGTTTGTTTTTCTGGGTCTCCTCCCGATGGGACGTGCCCGGAACACCTCATCAGGGAGGCATCAAGGAGACATCCTAACCAGATGCCCGAGCCACCTCAACTGGCTCTTCTTGATGTGGACAACCTAAAACAATTCTGGTCTCAAAAATTTCATAGCAGCATATGAATACTCTATTTTATAAAATTTTACTTTTTTCAGTTTTGCATTACATTGTTATTCTGATGGACATATGCTATTCCAACTAGAAGTGCTACATGCTACACTGAAAAAGAAAGCTCTGCAGAGTGGTGAAGGCTGCACAGAAGACTGTTGGAGTCAGCCTCCCCACCATCATAGATATCTACACCTCTAGATGCAGGAAGAGGGCCATCTGCATCATGAAGGACCCCACTCACCCAGCACACACACTTTCTGCCCAGCTTTTTTACTCAGGCAGGAGGCTGAGGAGCATTAAGTGCAGAACCACAAGACTGAGGAACAGCTTCTACCCTGAGGCTGTTAGACTCATGAATCTCTAACCAGGAAAATCACTGTAATGCCACTTTAATTTGGTGATATGTGACTTATCTGTGCTGCTGATTGTTCATGCTGCTGATCTCACGCTGCTGATTTATGCCATGCTGCTGCATTTATTCATACCAATCTGTCCACCATAGACTCACGTTCAGACTACTGTTGTTATGCTGTATTGTTTTACATTTTTCATACCGTTTGGCATTTGTTTTAGCATTTAGATCCTTATATATCGTTTCTTTTTATACTTTATATTTTTGCTATTTTGTGGTATAACTGTGACCGTGAGTACATAATTTCATTCCACGTCATGCAACACATGTGATGTAAATGACAATAAAATTGACTTGAACTTGTACTTGAAAGTTGCTGCAACTAATGCTAGCAAAAAACACATATCTCTATTTACTTGAGGTGTTATTGAAATTGACATCCACATAAAAGCTTACAAAAAAGTGTTTTGCATGAACTGCATGAACAAAATTGTTTTGAATGAACAAAAGTGGAACAAACTACAAATATGAAGCCTTCCGGATCAAAGGCGAAACGTTTCAGCACAAAAAAAGAAACTGTCCAGATGACCTGACTGAAAATGTTGGATTGTATACCTGGATTATTGGAGCATGGACTTTGTAGTTGTCGTTAATGTTTTTTTCCCACAAGTCGGATCCACGACGCAACCTGTCAATCAATCCAGTAGCGTGTCAGCAAATGACCAATCCGAAGCTAAATCCTCCTTTCCTGCAGAGAGCTGGAGCGTACCACCTTCCTGTAAGCAGGTTCAAAGTCCTGATATTGATAATAATCTGATGCTGATGTGCTAACAGATTACACAGTTTCTCACTGAGCGCCGTTTTCAAACGGAAACAAAAACGAAAGTCATGACGTAATGACGTCGCGTATACGCATCCCAGAAGCAGCAAAAACACCAGTAGGCAGCAGTACTGGAACACGTTTTGAGTAAGAGCATCAATAACAATAAAGTTTAACAAACATTCGTCATTTTACCACAGTTAAAATGCAGTAAACCCTGCTTTATTCTGTCAGAGTTCGGATAATATTACGAATCATTTGGCTTTGGATTGGTCATTTGCTGACACGCCTACTGGATTGACTGACCGATTGCGATGTGGATCCGACTCGTGAAAAAAACAAAAAAAAAACGTATTCTTTAGACTTTATTCTCATAATATTAAGACTTTATTTGACTTTATTCTCATAATTCTACAACTTCAAGTAATTTTATGGCTTTTATTAATTTTGTTCTTAGTTTGGCAATGTATTATTATTATTTTTTTTAGAGTGGCCCTAAAGCTCCGTCATACGTACTGGTTTTTCTGCTCGAGACTGTATAGCTTTTGTGCGAGTTCGTGTTGGCTGGGCAGCAAAAGGGACACGTTCCCAGTGGTCTCTTGGTGATAAATTTGCAAATTAGCGCATCTCCTCAACAACAGAAATACTAGATCTTCCTCCTCGTCAGTCTCCTCCAACTCCACCATCTTCAACTGAAAAGAAACAATCTACTCTGCCAACTGTGCTGTTGCTGTGTCGTTGGGAGTGACGAGTTTTGCAGTGGGAGAGCTTACCAGAAGTCTGTGCTGTAGTTTCTCTTTGAGTATGTGAAAATAACGCACTATAATCACCGGAGCAAGAACAGATGTCTTATGTCTCCAGAAGTGCGTAGCAGCCTTAAGACTTAATGTCTGCTGTATGTAAAGGCTGAAGACCTCCTGCCAGGAACAGGATGAGACCATCTGGGAGGACCACTTGCCGTGTTTTTACACCCAGGCAACCTCCTGCTGCCTATACCCCCCTACTTACAGATGCAAAACTTGCCTTAAAGTTCATGCTGGGTGAGAAGAAAACCCTGTCAAGTTGACAGAAAGGTTCCCGAAGAACATTTCCTGGCTCAAACAATTTAAACAATTTTGAAAATTACAGAGAATGTAACCATTTTAGTCCCCACATTTGCTAAATATCACCTTGTCGTTATTGTGCAGTCAGAGCAGCGCTGGACAATTCCTTGGTAATGAAAAAAGGGTGTAGCTTATGTGTCACTGTGCGAATAGTCATCTGTGCCTGGCGGGGGTCTGTAAATGACAAAAAATGTGGTTTTCTCTGTCAGCCAGCATATTTCAGTCAGCAGTAGAAAGCAAAGGCTACTGTGTGCCCTGGGTGATGTGCTAAACACGTGCACTGGTCTGAGCATCAAATGTGATACATAACAACAAAATCATTAAAATTTCAAATGTCTAAATGCTCACGTTTTTGACTTTCTTCTTTGTTCAATCAACAGCTGTAAAGAAAAGGAATGTTTTTTATTGCTTTTTGTACAGTACATCATTATTTTTAATTTTTACTATAACGACACAGACTGCAAATATGAAAAATCAAGAATAGGTCTGTCTGTGATGCGCTCAAGCCTGATTATTGAATCATCTTCCAATTATCAACATATAACTGTTTTCACACGATCTTAAAAACAACTTTTTTCTTGTTCAAAAATAACACAGTATATCTTTGCCCACTTTCAGTCCACATTAATCAACAGTTTAATCAAACAAAGTCTTATCTGGGCTGACCAGCATTAATTGCTGTCATCTTAAAACAACTTGAAATGCAAATATTTTATAGTGAAAAAGGCAACCTCTGTTTTATAAACTACTATAAATTTTATATTACAGGGTTGAATGTCTGTTCTGGCAGAAATATTATGATACTGACGTTTGCCAGGCTTTACCAGAAAGGCTTCTAGGTATGTCTTTTTGAAATTAATCAAATATTTCAATGATAAAAATGTCAGAATGTGAATACTAAATACATTACAACAGATTGTAAAACAACATTTGTATAACTAAATATTTGAAACTAGAAAATGGAGGTCATTCAAAGAGCTATCTACAACAAATGAGTTAATATTTGTGCTTCAAGGGAATTTTACATTTTTAAATTTTATTTTACTTTCAATATCAAAGTTCATTCTCAATGATCCAAGTAAAAAATCAAAGCAAAGCCAGATCATCATTTTTTTTGTTGAGACGTTTCGACCTTCATCCAAAGCAGCACACTCACATAGTGGACCAACCAGTTTTATGGGGATAAGATGGTTTCTGGTTTTACTATTTTCTCCAGCCATCAGTTTTGAAGTTCACTTGTATTTACACTAAAAGCGACAGCAGCAACTAGCTGTAGCACTTCTGATGCGGCATGGGACACTTTCTGCAACAAATCACATAATTTGTAGCCAAATATCTGTAATATGAAAAATACCTCAATGTGTTTGGATTGTGTTTGGAATCAGTCAGATCCATTACACAATTACAATTGGTCCAAAAATGCTGCAGCCTGATTTTTAACCAGTACAGGCAAAAGGAGAACATTATACCAGTTTTGTCCTCTCTGCACTGGCTCCCGGTTCACTTTATAATTCAGTTCAAAATCCTTCTGTATGTTTTTAAATCACTGAACAGTTCTGCCCCCTCTTATCTCACTGATCTGCTGCAGCCATATGTCCCACAGCGCTCTCTGAGGTCAGCAGACCAGATGCTTCTATTGGTTCTAGGAACCCGTTTTAAGCTCAGAGGTGACCGGGCTTTCTCTGTTGCAGGTCAAAGACTGTGGAATGAGTTACCACTACATGTCAGGCACCCCCCCACAATGTTTTTTGTTCCCTGGCTTTTGACACTGTGTGATTTGTTCTTAACCTGTCTATATTCTACAGTGTTAGCCATTTAGTCATTATCTTCATCCATTCATATCTACTGTATATTTTTATTTTTACTCTACTTTATTTTATTGCTGTGGGCTTTGCTTGTTTGTTCTACTGTACAGCTCTTTGGTTGGCCTTGTTGCTGTTTTAAGTTCTTTATAAATGAAGTGGTATGGTATGGTAAAATGTATAAAATAGCCTTTATTTACAGCTAAAACATTTATGAGGCTAGGGTTATTTTAAATAACACTAATCCTCTTTGGCCTCAGTCTTCTTGCACTAGTTTGTTAGTTTAATCAAAAATAATACTATTCCTCCATCTTGAGTTTGTTTAAAGAGCTACCTACAACTTGTAAGATATTAATTGTTCATAACCTTTGCACAAAATCCCACTTTAAAAAGTTTGAACCATCCCTTTAACAGATGTATTTTTTGCAGGTGTTTGAATTATTGAAGTTCCATGATTTGGTAGATTACAGTATTTTATCAGTTATGTATAGGGCTCAAAATAACACATTACCATTAAATATCCAAAGAAATTTTGTTAAAAGACAAAGTTGTTACAATCTTAAGGGGATAGAGATATTTGTCAAACCAAAATTCAGAACTAGTCTGAAGGGAAGGTCTACCTCAATCCAAGGAATTGGACTGTGGAATGGTCTAGAGAGTGATGTTAAAAATGCCAAGTCAATGTGTACATTTAAGAAAAAGATCAAAGCTGAATTGTTAAAAAAGTATATATGAAGTAACTTAGTGTGTGTTTTGTATTAGAATTTGAAAAATTAGAAAGAGTTATTCATTTTGTTCTGTTACTTGAAAATTATTATGATTGAAATAATTGTTTGAAAAAAGGGGCAGGTATAATAAGATTTTTTCTTCTTTCTGCTGCCTTTCATTTTAAATCTTTTGTATCTTTTTTTATATTGTTATGGAATTGTTTTGTACTTTTTTAAAATGAATAAACTTTATACCATACCATACCATACCATACCATACCGATATATTATTTAATCTGTAAACAAGTTAACTGTAGGCACTTATTTGGTTTACATCCGCATTAGGTGTGAGTTTTGAATGGTCATGTCATTAATCCCTGATGATTGGAGTTCAGTAAGACGTTTGTTTTAAAGGTTCTGACGGAGACCAAAGTCCACAGAGTGTCTTGTGTGTGATTTAGTGAAGTAGGCGGCTAACCATCCATTAAGTTTTTGCGACTCGGTGCTGATCTTCTGTCTTTACCGGCCAAACCACAAGGAGTGAGACACTGAGGCATCTTGGGAAATTACCTCACAGACAGACGGCACGTTGAGACTTCATTAGCTCATCCACAGCCTGATCGAACAGAGTGGCTCTCGAGTAAACAAAGCAAAATCACACAGTTGTCGAGGGGGAAAAGGGTTTGTTTTCATGTGACTCGATTGCTTCAAATCGGTAGTTTGGACTATCCGTGCAAGAAAAAAACGTGACTTTCTTTTTGCTTTAAGAATACCTTTCTTATTTTTTGTGGATGTACTTCATGTAAATGTGTTTACCTGCCACACTGTTAGGCATACTATAGAATATACTGCATGGTTTTATGCAAGTGTTTTCTTTCACTCTATCATGTTTTTTATTCTCATCCTTGAGCCATGTTTGTGTTGAGGTGAAAGAAACAGGAATGAGGAGGTATAAGTCAAAGACTGCAAGTAAACAACATGCAGTATACCTACGCTGTCAGTCGTAATGCTGCTCTTCCACTGTTGTTTTTTTCTTTCACTTCCTACGTCTCAATGTTCACAGTGACTCTTCTGCCACTGAAGCTCTCTCTGCAGCTTTGCATCTCTGCTAAACTTTTTGCGCCTAAATTGATCATTGAATTGATTATCGCCATGTAATCAATTAGCGTGTTCATCCTCCGCTCTGAATCAAACAGCTAATTGGCTTGTGCCACGGAGAGGCTGAGGCTAAAAGCAGGAGGGAATGCAGGATCGCCTATTTACAACGTGCCTGACTTGAACTCCTTGATGGGCTCGCTGGTTTGAAAACTGCTTGTGTGTAAGAATCTCATAGGTTGAGATTACATCTTAGTGACAAATCCCGGCTGTTTTAGGCTGCAATAGCTGCTGCTGCACACACAGCTGGTTATCTCTTGGCTTTGATCACAATCTTTTCAGACAAATGCACAGAAGTTTATTTTCCATTAGCAGCCTTTTGTTGCTTTTTACCAAATGTACAGAAAAATTCATTGCCACCTGCAGTCAGCACTGCTTTGTTGGAGCTGCACTGAGAGCAAAGCATTTCAAGTCCAAACAACGCTGCAGTATTGATTCACCCCACACCTTAGTCCATTTTGTCTTCTAAAACATGCCTTTTCACTCTGTTGACTCCTATTCAAAGCTGCCCAAAGACCTGTGTCAATGGGGAAGCTTGACTTCATTCCATAGCTCTGGAAGCCCCCTGGGGCCTGAGCACAGCCTGCTAGATCATGACAGACATGGGGCTAATAGGCCGGATAGGATTGGATAAAAGGGGAGAGGGGGGTTGTTGCCCCTAAAAAAGTTTTAAAACCAGCACACCGCCATCTGCTTTTGTGGTGATGAGCATCAAAGCCTGAAGAAGCTCTGCTGGGTCCCTCTTTCAGATGGCCGTCCCACATATGGGCTTCATATTTCACCAGGACAGACAGTCAGCAAGGCCCATTGGGCCACGGCTGTGGCCACTATTCTGTCTCCCCGCATGGTTTCCAGGCTTTGAGAAGAGCAGCGAGATGACTTTTATTCCTCCTGAGAAATGTGGCTAATAAATGACCATGCTTGACCCAGAGAATTCAGGCCTCCCACCCCCACCTTGCAAAAGGAAGGTACAGAAGGAGAGGGGGTCTCTCTGGTCATGTTACTGTTGTGAAAAATGATAGAGAAATAGGTCAACGCATAGCTTCAACAACATGCTCCCAGGGTTATTAATTATTAAAGTGACTAATGCTACATTTGCCTGGGAGCACCAGGGGCTTCAGTCCACATTTGTGGGACCAAAACAATAATCAGCCCTGCTGCATCTTTCATATCTATCCACTCCTCCTAACTTCTACCCCCCTTTTCATGTCTTCATACTAATTTCCTTCAACTTTTCTCTTCTCCCCCTCACAGATTTCCTTCTTCCTCTTCTGTTTCTCCCTCTTGACAAACGGTAGACCTCATTATCTAATTATGCCTTTTCACTCATTCTTTCTATCCCTGTCCCCCGTTTCCTCTGCCTCTTTCAGCTCCTTCTCTTGTTTCCCCTCTGATAGTATCATAGCCTCTGTCTTTAAGTGAGAGACTGGGGAATAAGTGAGAACCTTGATGAAAAATGTGAAGGTGAGACACATAGTGCTGATGGAAACCAGCCACTCCTGACAACTCCGCCTCTCCTTCGCCGCTTTGCTAGACTTTGCCCACCTCAAGGTAGCATATGGCATTTTCTCAGACTGCAGGACTTGTTGGCCTCCCACACAATAGCCTGCATCCATCTCTCCCTTCGCTCACATGGCTCCTTTATAGGCTCTCCAGTTATTTTTTCCCTTTGTCCCTTTCCCCCCAATTCTGTGCAGATCCCCATCCTTCCACTTTCTGTTTCACATAGTCACACTCTAGCTCCATTCACTGCAGAGCAGAGCAAGCTCAGGTCTGGCAGTATATGTGTGAGGAGGGAAGTCAGCTCTGCAGGACAGAGTCATTACTTAAATATTAGCCAGACTGCTCCCCCCCATATACACGTTGTAGGGAGGAGCGCAAGAATCATTCGCTTCCAAAACAATAGGCCATGAGGGGATGATTTTGTGTTCTTGTTCTCAATACAACACAGACACAGAATTCAATACCACCAAAAATGATTTGTGTTCATAAAGTACAGTACAACACATCTACTGAGAGTGCTAACCTTACCTAGAAGAAGGAATAAAACAATGAACATTGTTCACAGAAATGTAGACAACTGCACACAAGAAAAGACGGTGGATGTGTGTGGTGTTTAACATTTTGCCTCCAAACAGCCAGACTTTCTTGTAATATTGATCTTGATCAATAGTTATTTAGGCTTTCTAAAGGTCTTTCAAAATTTTTCTTTGGAGGGTTTTTTGGCTGCCTTGTTTTCGTTCTTTTTCATTTTCTGTCCAGTCCTTGGAGCTGGCCTTGACAGCACATTGTACAGTGACCTAAATAGGCACCTACAGCTGGTGAACAGCCTCTGAAAGTCATGTCGTTAAGAAACAGGTAAAAAAAAAGACCTGATACAGGACATGAGAGATGCAACCTTGCTCAGTTGATCATCTACTGTATGCCAGTCACCTTGTTGGTGCTAAATGCTGTTTTATGTGCAAAACTGTGTCACCTTTGATATTTTTATAGTCAGCAAAAATGTTTTAATTAATTGCTCTTTTGTGACTGGCTGCTGGTAGCACAGCGCCTAAAGATTCTGTTTAAAATAGCATTTTTTTTTACAAGTTGTCTTTTAATGAGAAACACTGTGTCATCTCATGATTTCAAAATTTTTTTTATCATTTGTTATATCTGAATGATTCACAGGTCAATAGCTAAACAAATATTTTGTTAACTCCTTTGAACAATTACCAGACAAAAGTTGAGTAATAATAATGCACACATGTTCAATTCAGTTTATTTATATAGCACTAAGTCACAACAGGAGTCATCTCAGGTCACTGAACAGAAACATTCATATACGATACATAAAAAAAAAAGTTATCATTATTTATCTGAGGAGCAGACTGCTTTGAATTTAACTCCATCACTGAACTCTCATCTTGAGCGAGCATGAAGGCGACAGTGGAAAGGAAAAACTCCCTCATAAGGAAGAAACCTTTACAGAACCAGGCCAAGGACAAGCGGCCATCTTCTTTGACTGGCTTGGTTTGAGAGGAACATGAAGGAAGAACAGATACACAATGGCAGGTCGAGAATCACGTTAAAATAGAAATAGCATAAAAGAAAAACTATTCAATTTTAACAATTCATTTTAAGAAATTAGGTCAATTTGTCCTCCAGTAGTCTAAGCCTACAGCATAACAAGCCAACCCTAACTATAGGATTTATCAAAAAGGAAAGTCAGTCTTAAAACTGGACAATGTGTCAGCCTTATGGACAGAAACTGGAAGTTGGTTCCACAAGAGAGGAGCCTGATAACTGGAAGATCTTCCTCCCATTCTGCTTTTGGGAACTCTAGGAACTGTGAGTAAGCCTGCAGTCTGACAGTGAAGTGCTCTGTTAGGAAAACATGGAACAATAAGATCTTAAATATAAGATGGAGCTAGATTGTTGAGAGCTTTGTATGTTAGAAGTAAGATTTTGAATTAAATTCTGGATTTGACAGGGAGCCAGTGGAGAGAAGCTAAAACTGGAGAGATATGATCTCTCCTACTAACTCCGATTAAGACTCTGGCAGAAACATTTTGGATCAAGTGAAGACCTTTTAAAGAAGTATTTGGACACCCAGATAACAAACCATTGCAATAGTCCAGTCGAGACGTGACAAATGCATGAACCAGTTTTTCTGCATCATTTTTAGATAAGGTGTTTCTAATTTTAGCAATAGCCCAAAGACATATTATGAGAGACCTTCAAATGGTCTGAAGTGTCAAAGTCAAGGCATGAGGGCCATATATGGGCTTTGTTAACATCTTTTTTGGCCCCCAAGATGATAATTTAAAAATAAAATGTTTTACTGCTTTTCATTTTACTTAAAATCTGAGCAGACGTCTCATGACAGTTGGTGAACTTTTGAAGCAGAGAAAAATTAGTTTGAAGGTTTTAGTAATCTTTGACTTTGATGTGGAAAGAGCATCTCAACAATTGGTAAGAGGTAATATTGGTAATAAGACAGATGAAATTCTTGTTGAGACACACACACAACTAAAAAAATATGTCACGTTTTTGAACAGAGTTGATCTGTTGACTGAAAATGACTTTCGGTTTGGAATAAGTTTTGAATTTTGGCCCTTTTCATAACTGAGTTTGACACCCCTGCATCTGCATGAGGGCAAAACAGAAGATATTAAAACCTCAAAATCATTTTTTGAAGGATTGCATATTTTCTAACAATGATCTTGTGTGCTCACAGTATGTATTGAAGATGACTCTCAGCTACTACCACACTATGCTTTAGCTCAATATCCATAAAGCTGACTGAGTTAAAGCCATTCTTGTGTTTCCAAGGTTTGATTAGCCGAAGCAGTCGTCTTAAATCAGGTGGACTTCAAAGGTAACCAGTTGTAGATGGACATCCAATGATTACTTTCTGAGAGTTCTTTAAAGTCTATCAACTGATCGTGGGATATTTTACTAACAGACAGAGAAAGAAACACACGTACTGTAAACAGACACAGGCAATCACACAACTGCCTTATTTATGGCAACAAAAGACGATTCAACAGTTTTGCAACAGTACTGTGTGCACATAGCCCTTTTGACATGACACTCAGGCAAAGAAAAAAAATATGCCAAGTGAAAATCACAATGAAGTAGCCGATAAGTGGACAGATATTGGATCTTTTTGTATTGTTTTTAGCATAAGACATTTCCAAATTCTTTGTGTTTTATGTTTTCATGACATCTGATGGACTGTGAGCAGTAAATGGTAAATGGACTGTACTTACATAGCGTCTTTCTATCTGATCAAGATACTCTAAGTGCTTTACACTACAATCTGTGCCCTCATTTACCCATTCATACAGCACTCTACTAGATCTATACAAAGAATAATCAGAGCTTTATCTCATTCATTCACCAATGGGGCACATCAGAGGCAATGAGGGGTTCAGTGTCTTGCCCGGGGACACTTAGGCATGTGACTGCTGGTGGAATCGAACCACCAACTCTTGCAATGGAGGACGACTGTGCTAACCGCTCAGCCACAGCCACCTTCTGTAACAGCACAGTCTGAATTATAGTCTGTCTGGACAAAGCTGTAGAAATAAAGTAAACTCTTAAGTTTTGTCTCCGGATGAAAACGAATCTGCTGATTCTAATGAGAACACTGTGAACACCATCGGTCAGAGCTTCATATCTGTGCTCGGAGCGGTGATTTGTACACATGCTTCACTCGCTCTGTGTGTGTGAGCTACAGAGCTAAAGCTTGCAGTGCGCAGGGCTCATGCTGTGTGTGTGGTGATGGGTGTGTGGAAGCCATGCTGTGAAACTCAGAGATCATCTCTCCTCTGCCCAGGAAACCTCTGGTCAGACAGCAGCTTTTTCAGTGCGCTGCTTCTCTTCTCATTTCGTTCTCCTTTACCAACCTGCTTTCGTTTTGCTCTCGCCCTCTTAAATGAGAGTTTATATTTATCATCCACTACAGAGGTCTATGTGCTAATTTGTTATTACAGTTAGCAAAATATCTCATGACTCACTGAACAAATTTTCATGAAACTCTCAGAAATTCATTATTGGATGAATATCTATGACTAAAATGTTTGGAGTCGACCTGATTCAAGATGGCTGCTTCAACAAAGTGACCTCTGCAAACACAGAAATGCCCATATTGTTATGCATTTTAAAGATTTTGAGCTGATGTTTGTTGTGTGAGTAGCTGAGATTGACCCCCAGTGTATATTGTGAACACCAAATGATCGCTTAAGATCTGAGCCTAAAACTTTTTCATTACCTGTCAGAGTCAACTCTGTCTGTCTGTTAGCAAAATTCATTCAACCTTTATTTATACAGGTTAGTCTTATTGAACCTCGGGGACTCATTTACAAGAGAGACCTGTTTTAAACAAAGAATGATGACAACAGTAGACATTCATAAAATAAAGCATATAGAAAAAATATATATATTAACGGATGAAACAAAAACAGCTACATTGTAAAGCGATGTAGAATACTAAATTATTAAATTACTAGCAGGGTCGCTGGTGCCCATGTCCAGCAATCACTGTGCGAGGGGCGGGGTACACCCTGGACGGGTCGCAAGTCCATCACAGGGACACATAGAGAAAAACGAGACAAACAACCATTCTATGGACAATTTAGAGTTACCAATCAGTCTAACATGCATGTTTTTGGTCTGTGGGAGGAAACAGGAGCACCCGGAGAAAACCCATGCATGCACGGAGAGAACATGCAAACTCCACCCAGAAAGGCCCCTGGACCGGGGTTTGAACCAAGGACCTGCTCACTGAGAGGCAGCAGCTCTACCAGTTGCGCCACCGTGCTGCCCTCTTCTAATTCAATGAATGAATGAATAAATAAATAAATAGCTTTAACGTAACATTTTTACAGATATAGTGATAACATTTTATTTGTGAGCATTGTCCCTAACACGAACTTAAAATGCAACATATTGTGCAGCATTTTTGCTTAAAATTTTAGCATTACCTGTTGGAGTTAATGCTGTATGTCTGTTAGCAAAATATTTCATTAACCACTGGATGGATTTTCTTTTCAGCTCTTTCAGAAAGCAATAACTGAATGCACATCTACCACTGCTTAATTTTTAGAGTCAACCCAATTCAAGATGGCAGCCACAGCTAATTGACTTTGGCCTGCACAAAATAGACTATAACTTAGCCAAATTTACAGGAATTGAACTCAAACATGGCATGCTAGCAGCTGACAGTCATCCAAAACACACTGAGCTAACAGATCATGCAAGATAGAAACAATTGCATCAGATTGTCCATATTTTTTTTCTCAAGGTTTAATCAAAACATCTTTAACGCTGCCATTTGTCAGTAAGAATGATCATAGTATTAAAACGATACCAAACATTCCTTTAAGGAATCCAAAGGCTTTATTTTAATACATTTTATGTTGGTCCATGATCTGTAAACTTTACCTTTTATTTGTTTACTGCCAATCCCCTTCAGAGCAGAGTGGGGAGTCACAGGTGTGAGCAATCATTTGAATACAGCGATGTACTCGCCTGCTCTCACGTTCTTTGCCTCCTGAGTCCCAGACGGGGTCCACTGGGCAGGCTGCAGTGCAATTAGTTTAATTTGGTTGCTTTGATTCATCTAACATCAGCCCACAATGTGTTCTCTCTGTAATACAACACTGCCAAACATGTCACTTTGGTGCAGAAGTTCAAAAGAATATGAACGACTTGGTAACCTGTATGGTATTAGACTCAAATCAGTGTTAATCATACATGTTACAAAAACCTTTGATTCGATTTAAATTTTCCCAGATGTTTCATTTATAGTTTTCTTTAATGTTTATTCTGTAAGGTTTGACACAAGTTAATTTGCGTTTTCGTTGATAAGAACAAAGTTCATTATTGACTTTGTCTCACATTAGGATGATTTTTTTTAAACGTACTAGTTTTTTGTTTTAATTTTTGTGCACAATCAGCTTCCCATCGTTGTTCTTTTAAAGAGTAAAGTTAAAAACAACCAACTAAAAGTGCACTCTATAATTTATCTCAGCTAAACTTTCCAATCAATTTTTATTCTGCTTATCTGTGATTGAGTCTTGGAAGCAACAGTTCAGGAAACCCAGGTATCCGTAGAGGTTTTGACTCTGGCCTGGGAACTACTTAACACAGGTGTGTTGAAATATTTTCATAATGTGGGCGATCCAGATCCAGGACTCATGGGCCACAAAAACGTGAATTTAACGCAATAACGTGAACAATATTTTGGAGAAAGGACAAAAGTTTACTAATTTTGGTGGCGAAAAACTTTTAAATAGTTATAAATCCAAAACATTAAAAGCCTCATAAACACTAAGCTTTTTTTTATTATTATTAAAAATGATTAGATTTATTTGATTTGTTGGGTCTATGTTTGTTTTCTTGTTTAGAAAGTTCATATTAATCTGTTCTCAGCAACAAAAGTGTAATATGAGTTCTGGATCATCCTCAGTTCTCCCACTGACATGACCAGAGAAGCAGATCCTAATCAGATTCCTCTCTTGGTTCCTTTCAATGTGGAGAAGCAGCAGCTCTACCTCAGAGATCCTCACCAGATCTCCATGGCTGATCCCGACCATCCTACAGGAAGTTCATCATGTTCGTCGTTTCTATGTGAGATCTGATTCTTCTGGTTAAGATCCACATAACATTACCTGTGATTGCAGTTTTATTGATGTATTTACAGGCAACACTGGAACATCATCACTGCAGTGAAATTTCTGGAAATGTATTTCTTCCATTAAGGTCAAGTTTATCACAAGATTACCATCAACATCAGGTAGGGATCCACTAAAATGGTTCCTATTGTAGTTCAGGGCATGTGCTAAAGCTGGTTTTAAATTGTTCAACTCCTGTTTGGGGCCTTTCTATAATCTGCATATTTTATTGAGTTTCTCTGGGTACTCTGGATTTCATAAACATGCATGTTAGCTTAGCTGCGTACTCTACTATTAAAAATTAATTGTGCCTAGGTGTGTGTGTTTGTGTGTGTGGGGGGGGGTGCTACTGCATAAACACCAATATCCAGTGTTTTATGAAGTGGAGGAAGGAGGGTGAAGCTTGCTCCTCACCACTACACTTGTTTACTTATTTTGCACTCGTTTAAGCGGGGCACCAGCTGGTCACTTTATTTGACGGCACACACCTTCGCAGGATGAATGTTTTTTTTGTTTGTTTTTGTTTTAATAAAAATTTGAGATGTAAAATCAGCTTGTGAATTATCGCCTTGTGAGTTTCTGACTCGAGAAACTGCAGAAAACAATCAACAACACATCGCTAATGATTGCAGCCCGACAAACTGAGCTCCACTCCCACCAACACAACAGCCAACAGAAATCTATTCCGTTCACATTAATTTATAATACACTGTTGCAAATGAAAGCGTGTCGGCGTTATTTGAGGACAACTTTTATCGAATGACATTTGAAGGAGCATTTGAACAATGAAGCTTTAGCCCTTTTGTTTCAGCTTAATGTTTTCACCACTGACTTTCCAACCTGTTTACTGCTAAATACAACCTTTTAAACAAAGTTTTACTTATACTGTTGCTGAGACAATGCAAATTTGCACATGCTATGAGTCAAGATATGGTTCAAATTGAATTAGATTTGAAATGCTTTAATGTATAGTAATCTCGCATTTATTGTGAGTGTTAGGTTCCAGACACCCCCCTCCGCCAATAAGTGAAATTCTGCGAAGTAGCAACATTATATTTATGTTAGTATTTATATATATTTTAAGGCCTTATAAACCCTTCTGACACTCAATGTCCTAAACTCTTAAACCTATGTCATTTTAACAACATACGTATATGTAGCTACTAAATTTTACTTACCAGCTCTGCAGAACAGCAACAGCTCTCGGTTCCAGTCTGACTCTGTTCTGGTCCGACTTTGTTCCTTTTCTGCAGACGTACCCTGCAGTGACAAAGCCTACAATCAATGTTGTTAACTCTTAAACCTATTAATTTTAACAACATACTCATATGTAACTTCTAAAATTTACTTACCAGTGCGTCCCGCTCAGGGCTCTTAGTGGGCCCGTTGAAGGAGATGAAAAAAGTGCCAGTGGGCTCAGGATGGGCCGCTGGACCTTTGGTGGCACGAGTCCAGCTTTGAAGTCCTTGTGGGCCAGCTACCAGCTCTCAAGATTCACAGATGGGTCTGGAGGTCTGGTTCTGTTCCCGTTATGGTGAGGTTCAGTGGGATCTGTGCACCGAAGTCACTGTAATAAGTGCCAAACCTTTTCCGGTCAGATCAAAACTTTCCCTCTAGTTTTTCAGCAGAAGGAAATGGGACTTCTGGGCAGGGCCCTGTTGGCTTCTGGGAAACGTAGTCATTATGTGCAGGGATACAGTATAGTCTTACTGAGAGTAAACTACAAAATGGCAGCACCTGTCCGAATTATTTTATTTTTTTTACTTTTACTGTACAGGACTGTATGCAGTACTGTCTCAATCATGTGAGTAATATTAAAGTTGACAATCATGTGTCCTTTACAGTTTTTTTTGTACAATATTACTGTGTTCACAAACCGTGATAGAGCGAGTCTGCCAAAGTCAAACCGTGAAGTAGCGAGGGACTACTGTCATTTCTTCTATTAGAAAAAAATGCAGAGTAAGTTGTCCAAATTGCAAAGATTGGATAATCAGAGTTTTATGCAAAATGGCAGGACCAAACAATCTGCCAGCACAGCCACAGATGTCCCAGATTTTGAAACAAGGTTTCAGAAACTAGAAAAAAATGTGATTTGACACATAAGCATTATTTTATATGCTAAGCAATAAGCAGAAAGAAACTGCTCCACTTCAATAAAAATGCAGTTTTGGCCGGTGGGAGCTGCCTTTTGTACAATTTACAGTCAGATTATATAAGGACTGTCCAATAACTGTATGGGACACAATGTTTAATCTATAACGTGTCATTTCGCCCTCATGTGATTTGTTGAGGAAGATGTTTCATTTCTTATAAGCGAGTGAGACAGTAGAAGAGCTAAATCATGTTAATATGCATATTGTTTGTGCATAAAGATGAATGTCAGGTCTAAAACAATAACAGCTATCTTTCAGCTCAACTAAAGCTGCCACTCTGAGATGGAAATAAGAAATGAACGTATCAAATGTAGACTTGTCGCCTTTTTATTAGATTGTTAATAAAATCCATATACCTTGTCAGTGTTAATGCATTGAATTCTACACGCTTGACTTGATGTTTATTTGTGTTGTCTGTAAATATTGTTATTGTCGCCCACTGCAATGGATAGTGGATCATGTAATGTCTACGTGTGCCTTTGTCTGTTACCAAAATATCTCGTGAACCAGTAGATGGATTTTTATGAAAATCTCACAAAATACTTACTGGATATGCATCTATAACTCTTTAATTTTTGAAGGTAACTTGACTTAATTTGTCTACCACAGCCCATCAACTTCTGCAAACACAAAAATTGCTATAATTTTGTTGATTTAATGGATGTGAAGCTAAAATTTGGTGCAGTAGCAGCTGAGATTCAAATGTAATGATTACTCCAAATGCTAGAATATCTCATTAGATCTTTATTAAAAACTGGATTGCAAGGTGGAGGGCAATATGAGTTCCTTTAAGAAATCCAGGGTCTTTAATTAATAAAGCGCTGTAAAGTTGGTTATTATGTCTCCCATTCCTGTTGTTCGTGCAGAGCTTCAGATGGCAGCTCACAGATTAAACTATTAAAATAAAGGCAGTGTGTTTTAAAATAAATTAATTCTGACCCCGCGAAAATTCTCTCTGTTATTTGAATACAATGAAAAATATTTTAATCAGCATCACTGAGTCACTCTTCAAATGTCTCAACATTACTTGCTCATATTTTTTCAGCTCCGGCTTCCATCATAACTGATACATTTACAGAAGACTCTATTGTGGCTCTAAGCTGTCAATAATACCTCATAAATAAAAATACTGTTTAAATATTTCCTGCCTTAAAACAGATGATGGCTCAGTCTCTTTCTGCATATCTGGGCTGATTTCCATCATCCATCATTAATAATGAACTATCCCAATGTTCTCAGAATATGTGATCCGCCGCAGAGTCGAACATCCCTTGTTGTTGTTGAACAGGCTCACCTGAGTGTCCTTGGAGCACTGAGGGGAAATACTTCAGAAATTGGGAATTTGAACGATTTAAATTGCATTGCTTTAGCAAGTGTACCCACATATAAACCCCTTGTTTTAATAAAAGCTGCTTTTGATGTCAAAATGTGTTATAAACACCACGCCTTGGCTGGGGAGGGATGACTTCTACTGGGTGCCTGGATTTGCATGGCTTCTATAATGACGTCTGGCCTGAGTGGAACTTTTTTGAAAAGGGTTGATTAAAATCACAGGGGGCTCGGAGTCCTAATGAGCATGTCAGGTGAATTATTGGGAATATGCCTTTAGGAGTCGACATATACCAGCCCTGTCCAGACTGAAGCATAAAGCTTGAGAGCCAAAGAGGTGGAGCTGATGAATAGTCCCCTCATTCAGCGTAATTGAGGTGCAATCCATTGCCCATATGGCACACAAACACACACATACCCTCCCTCCACACACACACAGGCTTGAGAACATCTCCATGCACACATGTTCATAAACCCTTTAATCAATTAGTCTTTGAATTGCATGGGAATGTCAGCTGGTAGCACTCGGGAACCCCCTCCAGTTATTCTCGCACTTACACAAGCAGCTCGTTCGAAATCTCCACCGACATGCCCTGATGCCACGTTTCTCACCAGTCTCTGTGCAGCACATAGACTGGACCCAACTCTGCTGACAGGGAACTCTAAACGAAGATGTTGCACAAATGAGGCCAAGTAGAACTCATGGAGATCGTAGTGCGCATGGTGGAAACGTGCTAGATTGTGCATGTTTCTTCTCATGTGTGGTCTCCTAAAATGTACAACTTCAGCTTGTCTGAAAATGGACCCTAATCACCCCACCATCACCACCACTACCACCACACACACCACCACCACCACCTTGGGAGATCAAAAATGCACCGACACGTTCAGCCCATCATGTTCTTACCGTTTTCACTGTTTATGCAGCCTGCACACTCATTTCCATAACCTTGATTATTTGTGTGTGTGTGTGTGTGTGTGTGCACATGTGTAAATGGGTGTGTGAAGTTGTGAGAAAATGAGGAGATAGAGGAGGCAGGTTACGCAGGTAATGTAGAGGTTCTTGGCATTTTTAATTTTGGCTCATTATGACAGTTTGTGCAGCCTGGCCTGTTTGTTATTGTGTCACAATGTCTGGATGTGTTTATTTTAATACGGATTATAATGAATGGAACCATTAAGAGCGCCAAGTTCAGGAATGTGAAGCTCTGATTACTCGTTCAGGATTTCCACCTTGTTTTCTTAAAGGGGGGGCTGCTCTGCTCAAGGGTGGAGAGCTCTTCTTGCTTATCCACATAATAATTAGAAAAATCCAGCCACCTAGCTATTGTTTATATATATTTAAATATACAATAGCTGGATGGCTGGATATATAAACGGCTAACACTAGAGAAGTATTGCAGTTGTTTTTTTCTGTACCACTTTACAATAAGGCTCCCCTAATTGATGGTTAATTAGTTGTTTAGATACATTATTAATTCCTCTATAAACACTTTATAAATAATTAATAACTGCTTATTAAGCATTTGTAAACCTATTTTTCTTAGCATATAACATTGTACTTTATCACTACATTATAAGTATGTATAGTTGTAGATACCGGTACTTATAATGCAGTGATAAAGTACAATATTATATTCTAAAAAAATTAGGTTTACAAATGCTAATTGTGCAAACAAGGTAGTAACTTACTGTATGTTCCGCCATAAAAGTCATACTGCCGTATGAGTCGCATCGGTCCAAAAATGTCTAATAAAGTGGGAAAAAACAGCGCCGTATAAGACGCATCTATTATGCGTCACCGCTGATCACCAGGAAACAGGGTCGGTGTTGTGTCAAAAATTGATTGGCTGCCGCAATGGCGGCTGCGTGTGCGTGCATGGGAGGACTTTAACAAGAATTTAACAAGCTCAACACTTACAAACAAATATTTGTTTGCTCGAAATGATAGCAAAGGTGTGTCTCAGTTGAACTTTTCCTTAATAAATGTGCTTTAATGGTCAAATCAGCTGCATTTCAAAAATCAATTTGCGGAAGCTTGAGCGTGCAGAGGGAGGACTCGCTGTGCATTTCTTCAAAATTCAACAAGATAACCACTTTAAAACAATTATTTGTTTGCTCAGTATTATAGTAAAGGTGTGTCTCAGTTGAACTTTTCCTTAATAAATGCATTTTAATGGTCAAATCAGCTGCATTTCATCTGGGCGGCGCAGCAAAATGTAGCTGATTTGACGTTTGCTCCAGGAGTTCCAGAGCGAGACAAAGGTGGCTCTATGGCAAGCCAAGTGTCTCATTAATAGCCACTTTTACCTATTAATGAGACACTTGGTTTGCCATAATGCTCGAGTTCCCTCTAGAGACTGCAACTGGTAATGTTTAATATTTTGCATGTCCGAATTAATGAAATCGTCAGATCTCAGCTAAATATTGTTATAAATATGAAGAAAAACATAAATACGTCACTTTAGTGTGTAAGTCGCAGGACTTGCAAAAAGGTGCGACTTACACTGTGAAAAATACGGTAGTCTGAAATGTTTAATTTAACCAAAGACATCACTCAAAAGCAGCGCCGCATAGAAATAAATTATTTTGGATCATTTTAATCCTTAACAATATGAGTTTGGAGCCTTTCAACATGCAAGTTCAAAAAAAGTGTAAATAAAGATTTTTTTTCATGAATTAAATTTGTTCATCACATAAAAAGACTGCCGATAAAACTAGATCAGCTGAGAATGTTGTGATTGCAAACACAGTGCTCTGCAGTTTTAATCACCTCGTCCTGCTTTTGTCGTCGCTGCTTTCTCACACTTTTGCAATTAGGCAAGAATTTCTTTTGAAGACTATTGCGCGTTCTTGTCTGTTGCTTTAATCTGCTTTTATTTAAATGAGAACGTAGTGACCTGGCATGCCACAGCATATTGTGCCTGCTGAATTTATACTGCAACTATAGTGCATAAACAATGACTGTTTAATTAGGTGCCCTGCACTTTATTAGCCCTCAACTCATAACACACACACACACATCCCAGCTGAACACACACAATGCGTTGTATTATATTAAATGCTTGCTCGGCTGAAATAAACAATACCTAAACTGTAATGACAACCAACCTGGGTGTGTGCATATATTTCTGTTTATGTGATTATGTGTTGTTTTTTGAATGCTGACAAGGCAAAAGAGCTTGTTAAGAAAAAATGTTTTTTGGCCAGATATCAGCTGTGTTTTTTATTTTTTATTTATCTAATTTTATTTCTTTATTTCTTTATTTTTGCTAACTTGCCCTTATTTGTCAGGATAACAAAGAGAAGCAAAAATGCGTGTGTATATATAATAGCTTAAAGTCGGGAGAACAACGTGCGACTTAAAGCATATGCAGGCACATATGCTGATGCCCCATAACTTAACTGCTTGCGTTTCTTCGTGGTGGTGCATCTTTTGTTCCTTTGATGGCTTTGCCTCTGTAAAACTCTGCAGGCCGGTCACCATGGAGACCCATCCTCAAGTGTTACAGAGCAAGGCAGGTCAGGGGAGGTCAAACCAAAGGGCTGTTTGGGCAAACAGAGCACACTTCATTAGGCCTTTTGGCTCAGGGTTCATTAAAACTGAGGGGACAGGACATTCCAGGAGACTCGGTTAACCAGGCCGTCTTGTGATGCGCCGACGGGCCAACGGCTTTCAAACATCTTGTGTTAAACCACTGCGCTCCCCTCTTCCTGCCCCCCCCATTGCCCCCCGGCCCAGACAAGCACAAAGACACAAAGGCGCAAATGTATGCAAAGGAAGAAACAAAAGCAGACTTGGTCTACACAAACACTCTTGGAATCACATGCACACACGCGCACAGTGTCTTAGCTCTGCTGCCACTCTCCTTCACACAACAGCCTCCATCTGTTGACCCGAGCAGCCTTCTCTGGTGGTCACTGGGGAGGGGTTGAGTTTTTTACATGGAGGGAGCTAAACTCATTGTGTTGTTGCTATTTGTGACACTAGGACTGTCACAATTATCAGGCATAGTTGACACGATCTATTAGGAAACTTTGTCAATGTAATTTTATTTTTAGAACTTTATCTTTTATTTACTAAATGTGTCAACTGAAATAACTTTTTTTGTGTGTGTGTGACAGTCAGACAAGTTGACCGTGTGCTACATTTGTATAACAATAAATGTTTGAGGACACTTTCAGACTAAAATCTGAGTTTATATTTGCTTGGTGGTCAACACTGATTCTAACGGCTGTTGTGTGGAGTTTGGTTACTCCAAGATATGACTAAACAATTAACAATGTAAACAATGTTAACACTAATATGAAAGTAATTGAAATCAGACCTCAGTGATAAAAACAAGCAAATATGTTTTATATGATATGAAAAGCTTGGGTTAAATTAAAAAAACAGTTAACAGAGTGACAGTCTGAGCTTATTACCATATTTACTGGTGTATAGGTCACACCGTTTTACATACATTTGCAAGTCCTGTGACTTATACACCGAAGCGACTAATATACGTTTTTCTTCCCCATATTTATAACCCAGTACTTGGCTGAGGTCTGACAATTTCATTCATTCTGACATGAAAAATATGAAACATTAACATTTGCAGCCGCTAGAGGATGCTCGAGCATTATGGCAAGCCAAGTGTCTCATTAATAGGTAAAAGTGGCTATTAATGAGACACTTGGCTTGCCATAGAGCCACCTTCGTCTCGCTCTGGAACTCCTGGAGCAAACGTCAAATCAACTGCATTTTGCCATGTTGCCCAGACGAAATGCAGCTGATTTGACCGTTAAAGTGCATTTATTAAGGAAAAATTAAACTGAGACACACCTTTGCTATAATGTTGAACAAACAAATAAATGTTTTTTGGTTGTTATTTTGTTTAATTTAAAAGAAATGCACAGCAAGTCCTCCCTCTGCGCTCTCCCGCAGATGCTAATCGATTTTTGAAATGCAGCTGATTTGACCATCAAAATGCATTTATTAAGGAAAAGTACAACTGAAACACACCTTTGCTATAATGTTGTGTAAACAAAAAATAGTTTTTAAGTGTTAATCTTGTTAAATTCTTGTTAAAGTCCTCCCGTGCACACTTCCGCAGCCGCCATTTGGCAGCCAATTGATTTTTGGCACAACACCGGCCCACATTTCCAGGTGGTCAGCGATGACGCATAACAAATGCGACTTATACGATGGTGCGACGTGTACGACGGCAAGTACTGTACTAAGTTACATTTTATTTATGTCATATTGGGTATGGCACTTCAAACCTATATGTTGTATTTTTTTGTTTGTTTTTGTTTACTTTTATTTTTGTGGTAAATTGTCAATGCCAATCTAAAAAAGTTAAATCTGGTCCTCTGGACATTCAAAAAAACAAAACAAAGCAAATCAACAAAAATATGTAGAAACGTTTCGTCTCTCATCCGAGAGACTTCCTCAGTCTGAGGAGCTGTATTCAGCTCAGTCTTATAAATAGCACCGTCTCAGGGTGGATCAACCAGTTTGCTGCTGACAACCAAAACCAGCTGATCACATGCTCAAGAAGGACCATCAGCCTAACAATGGATCATTAGCACACTGATGGCTGTTTACTGTTCACAGAGGGCTGAGGCAATCCTGGCCAAAGTGGTTCAAAATATCCTGATGCATGCTCAATAAT